>NC_133527.1:138116247-138416247 GCF_048544455.1 Silene latifolia | reverse complement strand
CAAACCGAAATATTCAAGTGTTACATAATATTTTTGGGTCAATTTTCTTCAAATTAATATTGTACTAGTTCCTATAATATTAATTTTATTAAGAGAAAGCCTTGGGTATTAAGCTTAGGGAGAGATCCTATACTTGGATCTTGGTTCTTCCATTTAAGGATAGCACAAGAACAAGAGAGAAAGGTGATCTCTCTTGTGCCCATAAAACCGAAACATCCAATGTAAGAACATGATTTCTCCTCTATTTTGCTCTTTTGTTTGCATGTATAAAATCCATATTTAATTCTATGACAAATTAAATTATAACATATTTGAATATGTAAGTATATAGATCTACTTTTCCTTCAATTGGTATCAGAGCCATGGTTGTTTGCATGCAAATCGGTTAAAAGTTTTTCCGAGTTATAAAGAATAACATATAAAACTTGTATAATTTGTGTTATTATGATATACCACGAAATTAATTCATGCATGTTAAAATTTCTGGTCCTAAAATGTTTTAGGATTTTTTGGTTATATTTACGGATTTTTATTGTTCATATTATACTATAATGGCATTTAAATGTGATTTTATGAGTAAAAATGTCATTTTCGGTCTAAAATTAGCTATACTTCGAATTTTCAGGTGATTTTTGGATATGTTGTCACATATATTATTTTGAGATAACCTGTAAACTTTCATAATTTTTGGACTTGTTATGCTCGAAAAATGGATTTTTCATTATTAAATTCGGATTTAGGTGAAAAATAGGTTAATATGAGTTAAATTTCGAATCTGGTCATAGAAATTTAGTATGTTATCACATGCAATTTTACTAGATGTGTGTAAAATAATTGGCTATAAAGAAGTCTTTTTGCATGATTTATGGATTTTTGAAGAAAAATAGCATAAATAGTGACATTATTAGTGAAAAATTAATAAAACATAATCTATGACTTAGGAAAAACGTCTAATGTTGCTTTTTATTATCTTTTTCAGATCTAAAATTGAAAAGTTGATGAATAAAATTTTTCTCATGTTTTTATGATTATTTTATTAAAAACCGATAAACCGCAACATTGTTTTTCCGGAAAAATTTCGAAATTTTTGACCTAAGGTTTTGAACATTATGAGTGTCATGGTATTTTTCCAGAATGTTCATGAGTTTAAATTTCAAATTTTGAATTTATTTGAAATTTTGTGATTTATTTGAAGTTTATAGCTTATTTTTGTAATTTTTAGTCCATTAATGAACAATTTTATAAATATGAGTTAATTATGGTCAAATTATTAGTGAAGACTAAATTTTGAGTCCTAAGAGGTTAGGGTAATTAACTTATGCATAAATATGAATTTATGTAATTTTTGTGATTGTAAAATGTTGAAATCACGCAAATCCGTAAAAACCGAGTAATATACGATATTGGCTAATTAAAGGCGATTTAGCATAAAATTGAGCATGTTCATACATATTATAATGCTGCATTTTCTTTATGATTGTCATAATTTTTAATTTATGTAATTTTTGAATTATGTAATTTTACTTAGTATTGCCTTAGATTTAATTGGTATTTCCCGAAATGTATGGGAATATCGATTCGGTTGTAATTTTATTGTGATCTCGTATCACCGTTTTGTAATTTAATAGATTTATTTTATTTTAGTTACAAATGTATAATAGGAAATTATGTAATTTATTATGTAATTTTATTTATTCCGGAGTTCCCAAAGACGGATTTCTTCAAGAATGGCGATACATAAAGACGGTGTTACCTCGAGATACGTGTCACAACCGAAGTTCAAGGGACCAATGGAGTTGGTTTCCGAATATGTAATAGTTAAATAGTTTTTCTATTTTAGGAAAGGCCATACTAGGATTTATTTATTTTTATGCTTGCATTTTATTTTATGTCGCATGCATCGCTAAATCGCCATAACTAAAACATGCATTTTCTTTTATCGAGTTTATCGACCGTGTCAATTAAAATTATCGTAGTTCACCGCTTTAGTTCACTTAAAACGTGATAGATAATAAATTGACATGACCTCTCGCTAAAACAATTAATTGAGACATAGCCTTACCAAATAGTAGAAACCATGAAAACCTATTTCGCGAGGGAGTGCACTCGGCTACCCCGGGGTACAAACCTTGTTACGTAGGGGAAGTGGGTGATAAATGTCTAATCCACCGAATTCATGTTGATAAGGGTTTCATCGGCTACCCCGTGCCTAAGTTGATGTGGGTTTGGATAATGGACACATTTATTCGAAATTTGGATTGAACTCAACAAAAGTAATTGATAAGGGTTTCATCGGCTACTCCGTGCCTTTGTTGATGTGTTTTGGGCTATAGATAAACATTAGAGTAAGTTTATCGACCAAGAGTTCTAAAAGTATAATCGATTAAAAGGTTAATCCACCGAGTTATATTGATAAAGGTTTCATCGGCTACCCCGTGCCTAAGTTAATATGAATTTGGGTCTTGGAATCATTTATCTAGTTGGGTAGAGGTCACTAGAAAAATGCATAAAACTTGTTTAAATCATACATTTTTACGAGTATTATTATTAAAACGACATTTGTTTTACTCCTTATATTTTGTTTTGTAGACCACTTCTTTTCTCATAACAAATGGCAACACCAACTCCAAACGCCACACCTCTCGCTAGTTCATCATGGCTCCGATCCTTTATGGATCGATGTAAACTTGAAAAGAATGGGTCAAATTTGTCCGATTGGGATGCCCAACTCAAATTGGCCGCCCAAGGTGACGACAAGCTTCGTTACCTTACCGAGGCCTCTCCACCCGAACCTACTACTAGGTCGACCACCGCCACTAGGGAAGCATATGAGGCTTACCAAAAGGAGTCCGCCGCAATGAAAAATGTCTTGATATTTGCGATGGAGGCGGACCTCCAAAGGAGAGCCTTTAAAATGGGCAATGCTAATGAGATTTACTCCAAGCTTGTGACAATGTTTTCACAAACTCCGCGGATCGTCCAATATGAGGCGGCCGCGGCATTCTTTGATCTCGACTTCAAAGAGGGCCAAAAGGTTAGCCCTCATGTGCTCAAACTTATGGAGCTTGTCGAGACATTGAAGATTCAAAAAGTTGAAATCCCCAAAGAACTCATTGTAGATAGGATTCTACACTCCTTGTCCAAAGTAAAAGCGTATGTTCAATTCCGGGTGAATTTTAACATGCAAGACAAGGATGTGTCTCTTGAGGAATTGCACAAGTTACTTGTGCAAGCCGAGAGGGACATGGGGTTAAATGTGAACCCGCCCAAGGATGTGCTTAACATAAGCACTAAGAGTAAGGGGAAGTTCAAGAAGAATGGGAGAAAGGGCAAGAAGCAAGCTCCCACATTCACCAAAGCTAAGACTTGTGAAGCTAGCACTTCAAAAATCAAGAAGGGTCCTCTTTATAAATGCCATTATTGTAATGGTATGGGACATTGGAAAACAAATTGTTCCAAATACCTTGGTGATATTAAGGCTGGAAAGATTACTCCAGTAGGTAAATGACTATCCTTCTTTTATGTTTCTAATTCAACTATGGTATTATGATGCAAAGTTGTGATAATGTATCTCCCTTTTTATTGTAAATAGGGCCTCCACCAAGCAAAGACAAGGGAAAGGAAAAGCAAGCATGAGAAACCATGGAGAAGCTATGGATAGCTTTTATGGAGCTTTGCTTTTCATTGTCTTATTTTAAATTATGTTTTGGATTTTTAGAACTTTAAGTTTCCGTGTTCGACATGGAAAGGTATTTTGGATAATGGTTTGTATTTTGGATGATGGTGACTTGGTTTGCAACCCAAGTCACCCGTTTTATCATTTATCCTTTTATGTTCTAAAATTCATCTTTAAATGCTTGCTCTTAGTAACATAAGATTATTCACTTAAAGTGATCTAATAGACAAATATAATGACGGGTTTCATTATATGTCCACATGCTTAAGGCTTGTGTATGATCATTTATAAAGCGATTTTGAGTCTATGAACTCTCTTAAAAGAATGTCAATCACCAAGTACACATATGAAATCAATAACTATTAGTCTATCTATGAGATAGTTCTCCTTATACTTCAACATCATTAATTTGTGTCTCATATGCTATCTTTGAATCTATAGTGTATTTATTCTAAAGATAGAGTGGGAGAAAAATGAGGACACAACACACAAGGCAAGATAAAATTGTCTACTTGTGTAAATGAAGATCTACGCAAGAGAGAATGATTTGAATGAAGGTATATCTATTTACATAGTATGCCGAATAGATGAGATCTATGGTCTCAAGTTAGTTCTATATGACTAAAGAGACCAAGTGAAGCAATCATAAGAGTATATTCTCAAGAGATAACTACACGAGGAGACCAAAAGAAAGTTTTGGAAGAAAAATGACTAATGTAAAGTCTTAACAAGTTTTTGACTCAGTTCTATATGATCAATTTTGACCAATAGTTTCAACCTTGAGATTTACTTAAGAGCCTAAATGAATCAAAGTAACATACTAGTTATGATCGAGTTGCAAAGATTGATATACCGATATCTTCAATGGCCAAGTTTTAACCACGCAAATGTCATTACTTAACCTCATTATGAAATGGTTAAACCTCCTTCGGAAAGGGTATTTCGAAGGACGTGTTCTAGATATTATTTAATTTTAAATAATGACATCGCTACACATCATTATGATATGTGAGAGTTAGTGATTAAAATCTTTTCATAAGGTTTAGATAAGACCACTTCAAAATAGGTATTTTGAAGGGATATGATGGGAAAATATATGGTTTTATCTTAATAACTTGTCAATGCAATTTATATTTCAATTCTTGAAAAGTTTCGATTGAGAAGTCAACTTCAAAATATGTAGAATTGAGTGGGAGTTAGGAAATTCTCATGTGAAGACATGGAATTTAGTGGGAGCTATCATCCTTCGAATGTTTACAACTCATTACTCATTAAAGAATGACGAGCTAATACCTTCCTTCATAAAGAAGCATTTGAGTTTTCAATTCTGGATGAAAATGGACTATGATGAATCCAATTACATCAAGGGATGTTGGATTAGTATTAAGAGATACACATCGTATCAAACATTCACATAGGTTTTTCATGTAGATGAAAATGGAATTGCCATTAGCAGTCATGGTCGTTCATTGAACCTATGAATGATTGATCTCATGATTATTAGTAACTAATGTTTCCGCCATTAGAATAATCATGTACATGTCCAATTATGAATCATATTCATAAGAGCATGATGATTGATTGGTAAGCCATAATAGAAACGTCATGAATTCTCGAGTAGAATCCGATGAGCGATTTCAGTGTTTGACGGAATGCTCTATTATGTGATAAGAGGTTGCACATATTATAGAAAGTTCGAACACACGTAAAGATTTATGGAAATTCTTAACCTTTCAAGCTAGAAAGAGAAATAAGAAGTTTTGGTAAGATACTTAGTTGAATAAGAAGTTACTCAAAACTAATCTTTCCTAACTATGTTGGGACTTGTGAGAAGTGCTAGGCCAATCGTCTTGGCAAATTGTTGCAAGACACTACAAAACATATACCTAGTGCATTGTGTGTGGATGGGGTACTTAATCAGTACAAGTTGTATCATTCATCACAAATTCGTTCGTTATGAGATAATCGATAAGGAAGTTCTTTCAAGTTAAAGAACCAAAACCAAGGTCGGGAACCTTGATGTGTACTTGGTAAGATTCATGCTATGGGAGAGAACATGAATGTAAAGGAAATTGCAAGTGTAAGAAGTTTGAACACATGGACACATGGCATGTTAAACTTCTATTGCAATCAATAAGTGTTTACACTTATGATATACATCACAAGGTTGTAATATGATATTGACTACCCGAGTATGATGTCGACATTTGTCGTTTGAGTTATTATTAACTCACCTTGTACTTTGTTATATCCAAACGGGTTGTGGAGACAATTGAACCCCGTTAAAGTGAACACGGATTAACATTGTATTTGCCCATAGTTACTTGTATGAGGTGACGTCTCGAAGTGACTAGAGTGTGATGCGATTGATGGCAAGTTCAAGTGCCATAGAGTCATGTGAGATGACTAGTCGATCACATAGGCAGACTGTTAGGAACATTTTGTCGGGCCTTATGACCGCTTATAGAGTTCTGGCAAATTTATATAGCCTGGTCGTGGCGAGAGCTAATATAGTATTCAAATGAGTCGATTCTTTTGACTAAAGACTATTCACCTAAGATCGCACAATTTCAGATTAACTTTGATTTGTGTTACTACGACCTTCGTAAATGGGGTCAAATGGGCATATTTTGGGTTATGATGGCTGTGGCTAGTCGAAGGGAATGAGTGCGATAGGAATTGTCCACCCCTAGTCAGGGTTATAACAATATCTCAGGGCCACTCGAGGAGTAATGAACTGGAAATGCTTGGCCACGATCGGATTGTATCCATGGTGGATAAATCCGGTCAATCAGTTATTCTCCAGATTGAGGAAACCACTCTCGATATGATCACTTGCAAGTACGACCTGAAAGACACCTTGCATTGAGTGGGAGATAGTAATAGGACAAGAGAATTGGTGACGCACACTTGTCGAGGACAAGTGGGAGATTGTTGGAATATGTGTCCTCCGACAATAATGCGATCACGACTGTTGATCATGATGATCACATGTTTAAATCTCATTATAAAGAATACAATTGGGAAGTAATATTGTTACTGTCAACTGGTCAACATATATCGGTAATGATTGGCTGACTAGAGTTTGACATTACTGTCGTGCGACGGTGGTGATCAGTTGACCCCCTAGGTCATACCTATAGGGCAACACTCTTAATTGATTATTTAATTAATCGTATAACGTTACGAGTTAATTAAATTATTTGAAAATTGACGGACGATTTTGGAAGTAAAATTTACGTATCATATTAAAATGTGATTAAATGAGATACGGTCTGAGTAATCGAATTGTATCATTACTCGGATTAAATTATTGTTTAAAGAAACAATCGGAATTGAATGAATTATTATAAATACAATCTGTTGTGATTTATAAATGGTAAAATATTTTGGTACAAGTAATTATGAAATTACTAAGTCAATTTTTGTATGTGACGTATTTTTAATAATACGTTGATTTTTAATATGTTAAAAATGCATAACAAATTTATGTGACATATGACATGTGACATATTGACAATTGACAAAAATAATATGGATTCCATATTATCCATATGGACCGAAATAATAAGAGGAGGATTAAGCTAATTAATTGTTTAAATTAGTGGTAAACATAATGATTGTTTACTTTAGTAGCCATGCAACCCTATTATGCATTGTGAAGACAAATGAATGCATGCATTGGCTCCTCTCCCACTCCCCTTTGTCCGGTTTTTAGAGGAGGAAAAACCACTTGGTTTTTCCTCTCCTTTTTATCATATACTCATATGATTATTGATAATTCAATTCATACTTTTCACTCATCTAAAATAAGAGTTTTAGAGAGATAAAAAGCTCCCATCTTCCTCACATACAAACCGAAATATTCAAGTGTTACATAATATTTTTGGGTCAATTTTCTTCAAATTAATATTGTACTAGTTCCTATAATATTAATTTTATTAAGACAAAGCCTTGGGTATTAAGTTTAGGGATAGATCCTATACTTGGATCTTGGTTCTTCCATTTAAGGATAGCACAAGAACAAGAGAGAAAGGTGATCTCTCTTGTGCCCATAAAACTGAAACATCCAATGTAAGAACATGATTTCTCCTCTATTTTGCTCTTTTGTTTGCATGCATAAAATCCATATTTAATTTTATGACAAATTAAATTATAACATATTTGAATATGTAAGTATATAGATCTACTTTTCCTTCAGGCTCTGCAGTCAATGTTATACCATTGAAAATGGCATACAAATTAGGCATGAAAGAATCGGATTGGACTCCTACTAACCAAGGTGTTCGAGCATACGATGGAACACGACGTAAAGTGGTAGGACTAGTCAACCTCACCATAGCCACAAGGCCGATCGAGCGAAAGGTTAGCTTTTAAATAGTGGATATTGAAGCATCATTCAACATACTTCTGGGAAGGCCTTGGATTCACGCTTCCAAAGCAGTAACATCCACCTTGCACCAGAAAATGAAGATCCCACTAGATGGCAAAGTAGTGACGATCACTTCGTCATCTATCAAGGCAGTGATGGAGAAGATGTCAAGCAACCAAGTGGTTACAGATCCAGTATACGAGCTTGGGGGGTTCCATATCATAAACCTCGTAGAAAGTGAACTGGCACCTCTATACTTCGATCCATACTCCAATTTAGTGGTCAACCACATACTCAAGTCTCAGGGATATATCCCGGGAATGCCACTGAACCCTGCCAAGAAAAATACCTTTGCACCTTACAAAGAAGGAAACTCTCAAAGAATACCAATGGGATTGGGATACAAACCCGCGAAAGAAGAAGCTTTGGAGATGCTCACCCAATTTCAAAATCGTAAGAACAAGGGAATCCAAATGCGACCCTACCTCCCTACCCTAAATGGATACTTCGTTAGAGAAGGGAGTCAAGAGTACTTTCACAGGTTTCCCGAACCTTGGCACTATAAATGAACGCAACTAGATGGAATCGAGATCTTTCACGATTACTACTTCATTCCTTCAGAAACGGTTCCTACCGTCAAAACTCATCAAGCACCTTGCTTAGACGAACAGGCTGTTAGTCTTCTGTTTGGGGAGGACCGATTTTTTAGAGCTGCACAGGACGACATCATTACCATGATACTTCAGGATGACCACTTCAACCCTACAGCGTTAATCACTGAAACCAGTTTGAATCAGCAGAAAGGATGGTGAAAGTCAATCAAGTGGACGAACAACCAAGAAAAGCTCTTCAAAGTCACCACCGGAGAAGGAGAGATGTTCAAAGGAGAACCTGAAGACAACGAATTCGAGTCGGAGTCGGAATCAGAGTCCGAGTCTAGAGAAGTCCCTAGAGAGTCTCCTCCTATCGTCACTCCCAATCCCCTTGTTTCCCCTCGCAATAGCATCGAGTAGTAACAGTAGCTCGGGAAATGGCCCAGCAGTTGTCCCTTTACCGCCACTGACTACTGAATAGATGGATTCTTTGTTTCAACTCTTTTCAAAATTTAATATGAATAAATTAGATTATGCTTACTCTTTGTGTTATTCTGAATGCAATTCTATATACGATGATAATGAGGATGATCCTGACCCAGACTCAATCGAATTACCTCCCTACATAGCTAAAGAAATATTACAAGAGGGAGAAGGGGCACTAGTTATAGAGAACACCGAACGCATCAACGTAGGAACCGAATTAGAACCCCAAGAACTTAGGATAGGGACGACCTTAAACCCAACCGAAAGGGCCAATTTCATAGACCTTCTACACGAGTTCAAAGACGTTTTCGCTCGGTCCTACAAAGACATGCGAGGGATCGACATGGACATTGCAGAACACAGAATTCCAATCAAACCAGGTTTCCAACCTGTAAACCAGAAACTTCGTCGGATGAGGACAGAATGGGCTCTTAAAATCAAAGAAGAAGTCGATAAACAATTCAAAGCCGAGTTCATCAAAGTTTTCGAGTATTCAGACTGGGTGGCTAACATAGTACCCATACCCAAAAAAATGGGCGAATCTGAGTTTATGTTGATTTCAGAGACTTAAACAAAGCAAGTCCCAAGGACGATTTCCCTCTACCACACATCGACATATTGGTAGACAATACAACAGACCATGCGTTGTTATCCTTCATGGACTGATATGCAGGATATAATTAGATCAAGATGGCCATAAAAGATATGCATAAGACTGCCTTCGTTACTCAATGGGGCACCTATTGCTATACGATTATGCCATTCGGGCTAATCATTGCTGGAGCTACATATCAACGTATTGCGACAACATTGCTACATGACATGATGCATAAAGAGATAGAAGTGTACGTCGACGACATGATTGTCAAGTCCAAGGATAGAAAGGGGCACATTGACAACCTTCGTAAATTCTTCCTAAGATTATGAAAATACAACATGAGGCTCAATCCTCAGGAATGCGCATTCGGGGTGACATCCGGTAAAGTCCTGGGGTACGTCGTCAGTCAAAGAGGAATAGAAATTGATCCATCCAATATCAAGGCTCTAATTGAAATGCCACAACCTGAAACAGAGAAGGAGGTCAGATGATTCCTAGGCAAGGTCCAATATATAAGCCGATTCATATCAAAGCTTACCATGATCTGCAAACCCATTTTCAAAAAGCTCAAGAAAACTGACCATGCCTTATGGGATGACGACTGCCAAAAAGCGTTTGACAGAATTAAGGAGATACTAGCCAAGCCACCAGTGCTCATGCCTCCTCAACGGGATCAACCTCTTGTATTATATCTCACAGTGACCGAAACAGCCATGGGGGCTATGCTAGCACAAACTGTAGGAAAAAATAAAGAGCTATCTACTACCTTACACTACTACAAATCCAGGCAACTACAACGCCCCTTTAACAACGCTTATCCACGAAAATCACCATAGACGTTGTAGAACGGATGGGGTGAATTTTACTAAAACTAATTACAACGGTTATGGTTCCATAACCGTTGTTATAGGTTTTAATAACGGGTCAAACATGCACAACCGTTATTAATAATTTGGCGCAAAATTGGCGCAAAGTTAGTGAAAAGAAATTACAACGGTTATTTATAAACCCGTTGTTAATACTTTTTAACAACGGTTTACTATGGACCCGTTGTTAATATTTTCTGTAATGACAACGGGTTTATGTTTAACAACCGTTGTTAATACTTTCCATACTATAAACCACACAAACACAGATCAGCTACAGCCACACCACACAAACCCTAACACAAACACAATAAACATACACAAACACAAACACACTTTCTCATCGTCTCTTTCTCTCTTCCTCATCGTCGCTTTATCATATCGCCGTCACTGTTGGTTTCATCGTCTCTTACTTTCCCTAATTATCAGGTAAATATTCATGATTTAGGTTTTGCCATCTCAGTCATTTTCTTTCTCTAATTATTTCATTTGCATGTGTTTTGTCACTGTTGTTTTTCTGCGTTTATTAGCTTATAAAACAAATTAAATAAAATAAAACAAAGAAGAAGCAAGATGATAGAGAGGAATGCATGATAAACTTAATTAATATATATATATATATATATATATATATATATATATATATATATATATATATATAAATACATAAATACATAAATTAAAAAATGAATTACATTGATAAAAATGCAATTCTTAGATATGCATAGAGAGTCTCATTCTCTTCTATGATATCCATCCTCTCCTCCTTCGCTATTTGGAGGTTTCGTTCGGCAGTTGCTATATCGTCATATAGCTGCAACAACTGCTGCTCTGGCAAGCCATTTTTTTTGGCGTCCTTGAGTGCGGTCCGAGCGTCCTCAAGGTAGCTCCTGTACCTGTCCTCGATGTCTAGCAACCGGCGGATGAAACTCCTGTTGTGCTCGGTCATAGTAACAGTCTTACGGATGGTATCATTCATTGTTGATGAAGTTTGGAGTTTGTTTGAAAGATTTAGGGTTTGGAGTTTGTTTTAGCAGTTAGGGTTTGGAGATATATAGTGAGATAATGGAATGTTAGTTGAGATAATGCATGTATTTATACTAAGTAATGTGTCTTTTGAGTTGTTTTTTAATTAATATATGTTTAGGAAGTTGTGCCATCATATCTCTGCTTCAAATCTTATAACCCTTCTCATTCCATATATTGTCCATTCATATGCAGGGATTGGCAGTAATAATGCATGCATCGGAATTATAACGGGCCGCCGTAATAATGCATGCATCTAGTAATATTTAATTTAATTTTTTTTTGGAGGTAAATAAACAACAACGGTTATTTAACAAAAACCCGCTGTCTTTAGTTATAACAACGGTTTTTTATACTGTAACCGTTGTTATAACTTTCCCACCAAAATTTAGTCACCCTTTCCAAAACGGTTTTTTCTACTTTAAACCGTTGTCAATAGTTTTCACAACGGGTTTCTTAGAAAAATCAACCGTTGTTAAAACCTACTACAACGGACGCTTTAACAACGTCCGCTTTTTTATATAACAACGGTTTTTAACCGTTGTTATAGCCTGTATCTGTAGTAGTGTTAGTAAGAAGTTCTTGGAGTATGAGTGCAAGTACACACATCTCGAAAAGACATGCCTCGCTCTTCCGTGGGCAACGAAGAAACTACGCCACTACATGCTAAGTTACTCTGTCAAGGTGTATTCCAAAATGGATCCTGTCAAATACCTCTTCGAAAAACCCGTTCTCAACGGACGCTTGGCAAGATGGACCTTAATGCTCTCAGAGTTCAATCTCAAATACGTACCTCTGAAGGTTACAAAGGGGCGCGCCGTTACCGAGTTCTTCACGGATAATCCCATCAATGACACCTAAGAAGTAGACACGTGGTCATTTCCGGACGAGGATATACTACAAACCAATATAGACTCTTGGGACCTTTATTTTGATGGAGCATCGAATCTAAGAGGATTTGGTATAGGAGTATTGCTCATTTCTCCTGAAGGTGAGCATACGCCACTCTCTGTCAAACTCGACTTCGCGCTGACAAATAACGCATCAGAATATGAAGCTTGTCTCATTGGGCTACAAGCAACAGTAAGTTTAGGCATAAAAAATCTTCGAGTTCACGGAGACTCATCCTTGATCATCAACCAAATTACTGGATCTTGGAAAATTCAAAGTGAAAGTCTAGCACCCTATCAGGCTAGGATAGATCAAGTTGCCCAATTCTTCGATCAAGTCACTTATCTACACCTACCTCGAGAAGAAAATCAGTTTGCAGACGCTCTTGCAAAACTTGCATCTCTGATTAACATACCAGACGACATGGTAGAAATGCCTTTATGCATCGAACGACGATCAGAACCAGCCTATGTGCACCAAATTACAGATGAGGAAGAAAATCCAGGGGAACCTTGGTTTCAAACCATTTTAAACTTCAAGCTCAATGGTACATATCCACCAGATATTGGTCCACTCATGTGAGGGCCACATTCTCCATCATGAACTTATTCCATCACTTTTTGTGCATGTGAATGATCAAGGCAACGCAAGACTACACCAAGAGGTGTTCTTTTGTACAACTCTCCTTGCATGAGGAGGTACTGAGAGGCCCTCACATGGCAAGTTCATGATGGAGAATGTGGCCCTCACATGGCAAATAAAATCACGCGTCTGGGATATTACTGGACAACGATGGAATCAGATTACATCAAGTATTTGTTGGAGTAGGGTCCTCCACAATGAGTGCGTTTACATAATAAATCTTGTAAAAGGAATATAAGGGATTTATATTATTTATTTGTCAGCTGGTCATCGTTAATCGGTAATGATTGGTGACTAGAGTTTGACATTACTGTCGTGTGACGGCGGTAATCAGCTGATCCCTTTAGGTCACACCTATAGGATGATGCCCAAATTGGATAAATTAATTATTTGTATGAGATACGACATAATTAATTCCTTGTATTAATTGAGTTTTAATAAGTCGTGTGAATGTATTATTTGATGACGGGTTACGAACTCGGGCCAAGAGGATTTATTATTTAATTATGTGATAATTAATTAATAAATATAAATTAGAATTTATTAATTAATTGTTAATTAATTAAATTTATACGATATATGTATAAGTTTTGAGGTAAAGATAATTAGCTATTTTAATTTACAAGAGGTTGTAAAATTAGCTAAATGGGGTAGTATTGACACAATATATGTTGATAAAATGGTCTCATGATTACTTAATAGTTAAGTAATCATTAGTGGTTAATTTGTATTATTTAACTGTTAAATAATTAAATTAATATTTAATTATGTAAGATAATTAAATATAAGACTTATAAGCGTTTGTGGGACAAATGTAGGAAATCGAAATGGACCAAAATATTACATGTGGGTTGACACTTGTATAAGATAAGTGTTATTACA
Source organism: Silene latifolia (assembly GCF_048544455.1). Classification (NCBI taxonomy): domain Eukaryota; kingdom Viridiplantae; phylum Streptophyta; class Magnoliopsida; order Caryophyllales; family Caryophyllaceae; genus Silene; species Silene latifolia. The sequence goes on along the minus strand of NC_133527.1, from coordinate 138,402,215 downwards.
TGTGGCATAACCCACTAAGAAATGTTTAACTCATTTCTTTACATTTTGTTCTCTATAAATACCCCACTATTTACACTCATTAGATGGTGATTTTGGAGACCAAAAAAACCTCAAAATAGACCCTTGGTCGTGCCATATTGAAGAGAAAAAGAGAAAGAAAAAAAACCTTATTTTCTTCATATTTTCTCATCAAAAACTTGATCAAATTGTTGATCATCATCAAAAATAATTCACAAAACTATAATATACATAAACTAATATTATTGGTGTAATAATATTACATAGTATACAAGGTTATCCTACTAATTATCTAGTTAGTAATTATTAGGATTTTTGGGTTTAATCTTGGGTGCATCCAAAGGAGATTACCTAAGTTGGTAATTTGGTTTTTGGAGGATCATCCACCATCTATTAGCTCAAGAACAACATCAAGGAATGAGTCCTTGAGTTGTGCTCTTTATATTTCCATCATCAATGTAAGGAAATTTCTCTTAAATGGTTTTTACACCATTTTTGTTATTTTTATTTGCATGCATGTAGATTTAGACCATTACATCAAATTAACTAGTAATTTTGATTTCATAATATGAGTATAAAATGGTCTAAATAACTAACAAGTGGTATCAGAGCATTGTTAAATACATGCATGTTGTCTTAAGACGATTTTAGTAATTTATGAGATAAATTAATAAAATTGATATTATGTTATTAAAATTGGTTTTATCACATAATATGGTCTTTCATGTAAATAATCTGGTCTTAGGATGATATGGGATGAAAATTTGATTTTTGTTAAATTTTTCCACTTTTTATAACTTAAAATGACATAAAATTGAGTAAAAATGCATTAAAATTAATTAAGTGTTAAGTAAATTTGGTTGCATGTTAATTTTATGCATGTTTATTTAGAAATAACCACATGCAAGTCCTATGTATGAGAAAAAATAGAAACTTTAAATTAATGTGATTAATTTAGGTAGTTTATTGATTTTTATTTGATAAAAATTGGTAAATAATGGTTATTTTGCAAATAAATATTGATTTAATTTTAGGGCTTTAAATTTTTGAATTTTTAGCTCCTGGAAATTGTTCCAAAATGTAAAAAATTTTATTTTAAGTCATTTCAATTTTTAAGGTTTGATTTAGAATTAAATCGTAAAAATTATCGCTTTACCGATTAAATTGTGAAATCATTTTAAATAAATTTTAAAAACAAAAATTTTCACTTGCATGGCATTTTTGGTGTAATACCAGAATGTTCATGGATTTGAAATTTTTTTTTCCATAATTTTTTAAATTGAATGGAATTTTTGTATGATAATTGTGAATTATTATATCATTTTTGTCATAATTGTGTTTTAATGCCCATATAAATTCAAGATAATTGTTGAGAATAATTATTTTGATATTAGACTAGATTAGTATGATGAGTAAGTCTTAAAATTGTTTTAAGAATTGTTTATGAATTTTTATTGGTAAAAATTCCGTCAAAGCAAGCTCAAATGATCGTTGTTGGTAAGTTAGACGATTTGGCATGTCATTTTCCATAATGCATTTTTTATTCATTTGGATGAATATTTTTTTTAGCATTATAATTATGTAATTTTTCCTAATATGGCCATAGGTAGAAGTTGGTATTTCCCGTAATGTAAGGGAATATCGACTTGTTTTGTAATTAATTGCGATTTCGTATCGCCTAATTTGTAATTAATTAATAGTTTTATTTTAATTTTATTACAAATTGTATAATAGGGTATTGTTATGTAATTTAATTATTAGTAATTAGATGAAGCATCTAAAGACGGAGTTTTCATGAAGACGGTGTTTTCGGAAAGGTGTTCCGAAATCCTAAAGAAAGAGGCCAATTTATGAAGACTCAAGGGACCAAGGAGTTGGTTTCCGATATGTAATAATTTTAGTTAATTAGATTAACTAGGTGGCCATATTAGGACTTACTTGTTTACATATATGCATTCATGCCAAATCGTCACTACATGTTTTATTTTTGTTGTTATCGATTTAATCGTCTAGCATTCACTAATTTTGTTCACTTAAAAGTGATAGACAATTAAATTGATAAGATCTCTCACATTTGTTTAAAATTGAGATTAAGCCTTACCAAATAATAGCACCTATGAATCCCTTCTTCATTAGAGGTAGGTTCGGATCACCGAGGTACACTCTTTTTACGTTAGGTAAGTAGGGTAATAAAGGTTATTACACGTGAAAATTGGTTGGAATCAACGGGATAAATATGGGTTGAATCGGTCCACCGTGCCCATATTTATTTCTGGGGCTAAAAGATAGATTTTAAGAAAATCCGTCATCCAAGAGTTCTAGTAGTAGAATCAGTCAAAATGTTGACTCACCAAATTTATATAAATATGGGTTGAATCGGTCCACCGTGCCCGTGTTATATAAAATTGGATCTTGGAATCATTTATATAATTAAGTGGGAGATCATTATATAAATGGGAACTTGTTAAATAGTTTCACAAGTTAAATATTTCTAGACGCTAAATCTTAATCTTTCCTTTATTTCCTTTGTAGTAATCACGATGACTTCTACTAATGAAACCGTCACCATAGCTAGAGATTCATGGCTACGTTCTTTTATGGACAAATATGTATTAAAAGCCGACGGTAGTAATTTTAAAGATTGGGAGGAACAACTTCGATTAGTTGCCGCAGGTGATGGCAAATTACGCTACCTTGTCGATCCCTCTCCCCCTTCGCCTAGTACTAGGGCCACTACCGATGTAAGGGAGGCTTTTTCAAATTATCAAAAGGAATCCGCTGCAATAAAAAATGTTTTGTTTTTTTTCAATTTATCCTGCTTTACAAAGGCAATGTGTCAAGTTTCGCGATGCACATGAAGTATTCTCAAGGCTTTCTACTATGTTTTCTCAAGCCCCGAGAATAATTCAATATGACACTGCAGTTCGTTTCTTTGAGGCTAACCTCAAAGATGGTCAACCTGTAAGTTCACACGTACTTAAAATGATTGAGTACGTGGAAACTTTAGAGGGGTTGGGATGCAAGATCCCCGACGAACTTGTGGTGGACCGAGTGCTCCACTATCTCTTGCACGTAAAGGGATTTACCCAATTTAGGGTAAATTACAGTATGACGAACATGAAAAAGAGTTTACATGAGCTCCATTCTCTACTTGTGCAAGCAGAGAAGGACATGGGATTGGGTGGGAGTACGAGGAAAGATGTGCTTGCGATTAACGTGAAGGGGAAGAAGCAGTTTAAGAGGAACGCAAGTAAGAAGCCCGTTCAGGTGGAAGGCAAAGGTAAAGCAATTGCGAATTGCTCTACCAAGCCTAAACCTATAAAGGGTAATCCTCTTAAAGACACTTGTAATTATTGTAATAACAAGGGACATTGGAGATGTAATTGTACAAAGTACCTGGATGACATAAAACCTGGCATTGTGAAGCCGACATGTAATTTCTCAACCGAATTTTTTATGATAGACATAAATTATGCTTTAAATACAACTTGGGTATTAGATACTGGTTGTGGTTCTCACTTGTGAAATCATTTGCAGCGCCTAAAAAGTATAAGAAAGCTAAACAATGGTGATGTCTATCTTCGAATAGGAAACGGGTCTAAAGTAGCCGCCGTCTCAGTAGGAACTTATGTACTTAGTTTAGCTTTAGGAATGCAGTTGCATCTTAATAATTGTTATTTTGTACCAACACTATCTAGAAATATAATATCCGTATCTGTGTTAGACACAGAAGGGTTTTCCTTTGTAATTAAAGACAAGTGTTGTACTTTTTCCCTTAATGGGATTGTATATAGTCAAGCTATTTCAATAAATGGTATTTATATTCTAGATACTTGAAACGATGTTTATAATTTAGATAATAAAAGACTCAAAACAGGTGATCCCGATCAATCTTATTTTTGGCATTGTCGATTAGGACACAATAACGAGAAGCGCATTAAAATACTAGTGTCGACTGGTGTAATTAAACCTTTTGATTTCGAATCATTTGGTACATGCGAATCTTGTCTACTTGGCAAGATGACTCGTTCACCTTTTCAAGGAAAAAGGATCTCGAGCTAGTGAGTTATTGGGTTTAATACATACCGATGTATGTGGTCCAATGACAATCACTGCTAGAGGTAATTATGACTATTTCATTACTTTTACCGATGACATGAGTAGATATGGGTATATCTACTTAATGAGGTATAAAAGTGAAGCTTTTGATAAGTTCAAAGAGTTTCAGAATGAAGTAGAAAACCAGTTAAATAAGAAGATTAAAACATTACGATCAGATCGTGATGGGGAATATTTAAGCAATGACTTTAAGGATCACCTTAAAAACTGCGGTATTGTATCTCAGTTAACTCCTCCTGGCACACCACAATTAAATGGTGTGGCTGAAAGGAGGAATCAAACTTTATTAGATATGGTTCGATCGATGATGAGTCAAACAGAGTTACCTAAGTCATTCTGGGGTTTTGCCATTTTATCTGCTATACAATCACTTAATAAAAGTCCCACTAAAGCAACTGACAAAACTCCATATGAGATATGGAAAGGGAAAGTCCCGAATCTGCGATACATGAAAGTATGGGGTTGTGATGCTTATGTCAAGAGCAAGTATGACGATAAGCTTGCACCTCGTTCTGAAAAATGTATTTTTGTAGGCTACCCTAAGGAAACTTGTGGATATTACTTCTACAATAGTAACAAGAATAAAGTATTTGTTGCTCGTGAAGCTGTCTTTCTAGAAAAGGAGTTTATTTCTAGAAGACAGAGTGGGAGAAAATTTGAACTTGATGAAGTTCAAGAGCCACAAACTGATGTGACAAAGTGCGGGAAGATGTTCCTTCTACGTCAGAATTGGTTATTGTTCCTGTTGAACCTAGGAGGTCAGAAAGGGTTAGTCGCCAGCCTGATAGATACCTTGGTGTTATCGAGGAAGATGGTGACTATGAGGTTTTACTTTTGGAAAGTGATGAACCCAAAACCTATAAAGCAGCTATTACGAGTTCTGACTCTAAGCTATGGCTCGAGGCCATGCAATCCGAAATGGATTCCATGTACGATAATCAGGTATGGGACCTGGTTGACTTACCTGAAGATGTTCGACCTCTTCAATGTAAGTGGATATTCAAGATTAAAATCGGCATGGATGGACATAAAGATGTCTATAAAGCTAGATTGGTTGCAAAAGTTTTCACCCAGGTTCATGGTTTACACTATGATGAAACTTTTGCACCAGTTGCTATGCTTAGATCTGTTCGGATAATGTTAGCGATTGCTGCATTTCATGATTATGAGATATGGCAAATGGATGTCAAAACCGCTTTCCTGAACGGGTTTCTGGAAGAGGAAGTGTTCATGACACAACCTGAGGGTTTTTTGGATCCTAAAAATCCTAACAAAGTATGCAAACTTAAGAGATCCATTTATGGTCTTAAGCAAGCGTCAAGGAGTTGGAATCATCGTTTTTATCATGTTATTAAACAAAATGGTTTTTCTCGAAGTGTTGAGGAACCATGTTTATACATGAAGTTTAGTGGGAGTAAAGTTGTTTTCTTACTTCTTTATGTGGACGACATATTACTCATTGGGAATGATGTTGATATGCTTGCTTCTGTTAAGAAGTGGTTGGGAAATCACTTCCAAATGAAAGATTTGGGAGAAACTCAGCGCATCTTGGGTATCCGGATCTATAGGGATAGATCCAAAAGGATATTAGCATTGAGTCAAGAAGCCTATATCGATAAGATTCTTGGCCGATTCAATATGAAAAACTCCAAGAGAGGTTTTCTACCAATGGGTAGTGGGATCACTTTGAGTAAGTCACAGTGTCCTACTGAGCCTAAGGATATTGAACGCATGAAATAGATTCCCTATGCTTCCGCTGTTGGATCAATCATGTATGCTATGATGTATTCTCGTCCTGACGTCTCGTATGCTTTGAGTATGATGAGTCGTTTTCAGAAAACTCCAGGTGAGAGTCACTGGATAGCCGTCAAGAATATTCTGAAGTACTTGAGAAGGACTAAAGATTCATTCTTAGTGTTTGGAGGAGAATCTGAATTACGTGTAAGAGGTTATACGGATGCCAGTATCTCATACCAAGATAGTGGAACTAGCCTATCCATTGAGTAGATGTCTCTTTCAACTTTTGTTCTATCGCATACATCTAGGGTTGATTCTTCTTAACTCCCACTCACTTTCACATTCCTCTTTCCTTCAATCAAGCAAAAATGAATCTCATGAAGACCTCTCTTCATGTCATTCGTGATATTTTACACACTTAGTAAGAGTGAATTACTATAAACTGAGTGTAACATGGGGCAAAATCTCAACTTCTTGCGAAATTGGACTACCTAACCGTTCAATTGTTATCATATGCCTAAACTCTTTAGCGCATAAACAATCGATTTGGCCTTTCTTGAAGTGAGCCATTTGACGGTATCATATTGGAGTATTATAAGTGTTTTTGAAAACTCTTTTCGCAAACTTTTGAATTACACTTGAGTAATTAAAACTAATATGTCATCATCATGACGGAGGTGTCACTTCCGAAATCAAGACTCTCTTGATAAAATGTGACTTCCTTTTAAACTCGTAATATGAGTTTGCAACATGAAACCCCTTTTTAATATGTATGAACGTTAATTAAGTTTTATAATAACCGCAAAAATCGTTGTAAACTTATGTAGGTGAATTGGTAAATCATGTTACCAATCATTAATTCCTTCAAAGAAACCGCTTTCAACGAAAGAATGAAAAAAGTATAACAATAAATAGAGAAAGGAGGATGAAGTGCGCGATGCCATACATTTATGAGAATGAACGAAAAATAGGAAAAATTAACATTCAATGTTTTAATTTTACTTGTGAAACATCTTTAACAAGTTTTAACATTTATATAATGATCTCCCACTAAATTATATAAATGATTCCAAGACCCAAATATTACACAAAAATGAGCATCGCTTGGGTGAAACATCCCATAATTGTGTAAATTCGGTAAGTCCGTTGACTAATTCTACCTCTAGAACTCTTGGTCGACGAATTTCCTTAAATCCATCTACTAGCCCCGGAACACAAGACCGTCTTATATCCCGTTGAGTCCAACCAATTTTGGCGTGTGATAACCGCTTACCACCCTACTTACTCAAGGTAAAAAGAGAACACCCCGCTTGGGCGAGCGTGGCTCTAATGAACAAGAGATTCATAGGTGTTACTAATTGGTAAGGCTAATCTCAATTTTAGTTATGTGAGAGATCTTGTCATTTTAGTCATAAATTCCCTATAAGTGAACTATGTCGGTGAATGTAAATGACGTGAATTGACAATCGCAAAGATAAAATGCATGTGAATGGCGATTTTGGCATGCGCGAAAATAAAACAAGCAAACAAGTAAGCATATGAATAAATCCTAGTATGGCCACCTAATTAATAAAAACTAGTCTATTACATTTCAGAAACCAACTCCTTGGTCCCTTGACTCTTCATTCCATAAGTGGCTCCTTCTTGTGGGATTTGGAACACCTTCCAAAAATAGACTTCGTGTCGATGTAATCCGTCTTTTGGAAACGCCGGTAAGAATAACTATTACAATTTAAATTACATAGCTATTCCTATTATACATTAATTAATAAAATAAATAAAACTATTAATTAATTACAAACTGACGATACGAGATCGTATTTAATTTACAAACAAATCGCTATTTCCATTCATTTCGGGTAATAACGATTAAAATAAACTAGGCCATACTAGGTACAATAAAATAAATACCTTAAATAAATGACAATCATTCATTCAACTTAAATAAATATGCTTAAAATGCTGTAAAATCATGCCAAAATCGCCCTATCTATCAATCGTTGGTATCCATCTCGGTTTTTGTGGATTTAATCGATTTTTAACATGTAAAAATCAATAATAAACTCTTAAATCTTATTTAAGTCCAAACTTATTGTCCAAACTATTTTGAACCTCAAAATTAGTTCTCACTAATTTTATGATAAATAATTAGTTTGATTTGGTGATATTTTGCTAATTTAATCGATAAAATCATAATATTTAAGTAAAAATCCAAAAAAATTGATATATTACCCAAAAAATTGAAAAAAAAATTTTGAGTATTCTGGAACACTCCCAAGAACACCAAAATGTCAGAAATATTGCCCAAAAAATCCGGATAAAGTTTATGAAGAAAAAGATCGATATTTATCGGTTTTTAACCACTAAAACCACTAAACATCAAAACAAGGTGAAAACACATATTAAAATTCACTTTTAACATTTAAATAATATTTTTAAATGTACATAAATTTATTAAGGGCAGAATCAAATGTTTCGAAATTATGATTATTTTATTTCACTTTTATCGACTTTTATCTCATAAAATCAATAAACATGCAAAAAATTCGAACCAACCTTCAACCTTTTGCATACAATCAGTAGCAAACATGCATGAAATACCATAAAAATTCCATGGACCGAATCAACTTTTAACTATTTTTAGTCAAATTTTAACTAAAATACGGCATTTTGACTCGGTTTTCTACCAAAAATCATTAAAAATAGCAAAAATAACTTCATAAATCACCAAACATAACCACAAACCTTTTAAGATCATTAGGTATGCATGCCCCAAAAATTTCGTGCTAAAACTATTTCTAACCCAATTTTTGAGTTTTTATAAATTATCTCATAATTCATTAAAATGCTTAAAATCAACATGCAAATTACAAGCCTAATCTCTGATACCACTTGAAAGATCATAGATCCATATTAGACTCTCTAATAAAAATTAAATTATCTCATAATTTATCATTTAGGTGATCTATGTAACATGCATGCAAATATAAAAGCATAAAAGTGAAAGTTTAAGGAAAAACAATTTCCTTACATAGATTTTATGGTAAAATGGGCACAAACTAGTTCACCTTACTAGTTTGTTCTTGAGATTATAACAAATGGATGATCCTCCTTACAAATCTTCAAAGAGAAGATCTCCTTCAAGATGCACCCAAGAACTTAACCCAAAAATCTAACAAGTATTTAACTAGAAATTTGTTAAAATTATACCCTTGATAATATTTTAATATTACTAACTCTCTTAGTAAATATTAATTTTTGTATACTAACAATCTTAGTAAGAGAATGCTCTATTATTTTTAGAGAGAAAAGATACACATGCAAAGATGTTCAAGTGATGTTGTGTGTAAAAATGAACAAACATCTTGAGTGTATATGGGGGGAAAACCGGTGGGAGGGGTAGGTGAGGTGGAGTGTTCAATTTTTCTTATATTTTTAATCTTACATCACATGCAAAATCTATATAAGATAACATATGGTAGTATATAAAGTAAGGTGAAATGATTATGTTCCTAATCATCCACTACTCTATTTTACACGGTCCACTTGCCCATTTACGGGTCCATGTTGGTTCTTATATTTGTCGCACAAATACGTGTAATTTTATTTTAAACATCGTTTCATGTTTAAATACTTCCATAATTAATTCGTCCAAATCACTCCGTAAATATACGTGTACCACTACACATATTATTTACGTACTAATATTAATCACATTAATCAATTAGTACAATTGTAGTGAATTAACAATTAATTAACTAAAACCCATCTCCCAAAATTTATTATTCAATTATCACATAATTAAATAATAACTGCCGTGCCTCGAGTTCGCAACTCGAAATCTCTCTAAAAATAATCGACTAACCTCTTAGTCTATAAATCAAGGGACTAAATAAATTGTATCTCATACAATTAATTAGTTGTCAATTGGGGTTCGTTCCTTTAGGTGTGACCGAAAGGGGTCAGTTGATCACCGCCGTCTCACGACAATAACGTCAAACTCTAGTCAGCCAACCGTTATCGATTTATGTTAATCAACTGACGAGGATCAAATAATTAAATATCTGATGATATTCCATTAATGAGATTTATTATGTAAATGCACTATTGTGGAGGACACTAACTCCAACAGTTTTCATTATTTCAAAACACAAACACTACTCAAAACCCTCATCCTCTCCATCAACAAAATCAATTTTCTCAACCAAAATCAACCAAATCAAATCCAAACTTCCTCAAAACAAAAATTAATCACTTCTTTAGCATCAACAAGTGATTAAAACATCAAAATCTTCAAGTTTTGAGTCGATTTTTGGGATACAAGGCAACATTCATCTATCCTAAATCGATTTGGGCATTACTAGAAAGTGAAGATTTCAAGCTTTCATTGGTGTTACTAAGCAAAGGAGTATGACAAGAACAAAAGGTGGAAACAAGGCACCCCAAAAGAAGACCCTTTCCAAGAGGCAACAAGCTCTTCAAGACATGGTTGTTGATGAGAGTGGTGACCAAGAAGGTGAAGATGAAGAAGTTCAAGAAGAAGAGGAAAGTGAGGAAGAATAAGAAAGTGAAAGTGAGAGTGGACATGACTCCACATCCATGGAGGTTGATGATGCCTCAAGTGAGGAAGTTGATGTTGATGATGATGATGACACGATGGGTGAGGACTAGCAAATCCTTGGAGGCTCCTACATTCTTACACCTCCTTTACTCTACTTCTCTTGTTTTTATTTTATCTTGATCATTTTGAGGAGTCCTAGCAACATTAGAGGACTAACACCTTGGCTTCAGTAAGGTGTTCATTTTTATTGTTCCCAACTTTCAAAATCCAAAATGACAAATTTTAGTTTCATGCATTGCATTTTTGTGCATGAACCCCCCCAAATTTTTTGACATTAGAAACAATGTCTATTTTGGTTTGGGGAAGTTTATGCATATGCTTTGGGAGCTATTCTAAATTATGCTCTCCACCATAACAAAAACACATGCATCATGTAGTAAAGTTTGCATTTAGTATAGAAATCATGCATATTCTTGTAAATTGCATAATTTCCTATCGTATTGGCTATTGAGGACAATGCCCATACTAGTGTGGGGATGGGAAATTCTAACTTGACTTTTTAAAACAAAATCCAAAAAAATTTAAAAATTTCGAAAATACAAAAAATTTGAAAAATTCAAAAATCCAAAAACAAGTTCATTTCATTTGTAGTGTAGTCTTGTATATATTGTTTGTATATATTATGTTTGTTCATCCTTTTTCACATTGATTGACTACGCCACATCCGAGACATGAGGATATTGAAGACCGCATGGTATGATCTTTCCAATCTTCTTTTTCCTCTTTATGTTAATGACTATGTGGCTTTATTTGATTGATGCGGTAAAAATAATGTGAATTTAGGATTGCATTTAGATTATTTGGCGTACTAGTTGGTAGAAGCATATGCATTAGGTTGTATAAATGTTAGTTGCATTATGGCACGTAGTTTGCATATTAGAAAAATTTTGTGAAACCGTCTATTTGGGAAGCTTGACAAGTGTATGTAAGTCCCTTGTAGATACTTTTTCTTCTTAAGACTTTGCTTGTTATAATACTTGTAAAACACCCTAGGATGTGTCATGCTAGTACCCTTTGACCCATGGATTAAGGCCTAGTCAAGAGTACCTTGTGGTGTGATAACTCCTTGGCTACCGTTTATTCCAAGGTGACCCTTGAAACCATGCATCTATCATCCATGTTTTACCACATTTTGTCATCAAAGGGAATGGGTACAAAAATTGTTCAAAAATTTGTGTTGAATAATTGAAATGAAAAGTAAAAAAGTTTGCAATTGCATCAAATAAAAAGAGGAGCAAAAATAGACTCCTATGATTCAAAAATAAGCACCCTCCCTACAAATGGGGTGACTTTGAAAATGTTCAAAACGAAATGCAAAGAAAAGTTGAAAGTTGTCAAGTATTGAAATGCCAAAAATCAAAAGAAATGGCAAAAGAACGTGTTCTCAAATGTTATATGCCACAAGAAATTGGGGGGAAAAACAACAACAAAAAGCAAACTCCCAAATGAAACTCAAATACTATTGATCCCTTTTCCATCGTATCCACTTTTGTGCATGGTAGAGAGGGGATGACCCTTCTTCTTGTCTAGGCAAGAAGGGGAATTCCGCGATCCTCCAGCGTTTCTAACTTCATAGGTAGTCTATTCTTGACGAAAGCATTTAACGATTGAGGACAAAGGTACTCTAGTTTGACACAACTTGGAGGTGATTTATTGGTATCCTTCTAGGCTTAGTAGTTTGAATAAACCATATCTATGAAGGAGTGTGTACCCTTGAATTGCTGCCCTTTAGATAATTTCCGCTAGGGGTGTTCATTCGCGGTTCGGTTCACCGAACCTATAATTTAATTCGGTTCGCACACGGTTCGGTTCGACAAAACTCCGAACCTAAACTGCACCGTTAGAAACGGTTATAAACGGTTCAGTTAACCACTTTAAACGGTTATTAGCGGTTCGGTTAGCGGTTAACCGATAATCGTTCTATATTACTTTTTTTTTCAGTTTTCGTTAATTTTTGGGAATTTTTTCTAATAGTTTAATTAAATTTTCATTATATATTATACCCAACAATAAAGTTAATAAGCTAAACTTTAGCCTTAATCAATTTAAGAAATTTAAAATTTGGATACACTAAGAAAATTAAACGAACGAACAGTTTTTTATATAATATTTTAATTTTTTCATTACTTTTTTGTGAAACGGTTCGGTTCGCGGTTAACCGGTTATCTAAAATTGCGAACCTTAACCGAACCTTTTCCATAATAAAGTTAACGGTTCGGTTCAAAGAACCGCTTTGTCGAAACGGTTCGGTTAATCGAACCTTAAAAATGGACGGTTTTTCGGTTTTGCGGTTCGGTTTATTATGAACACCCCTAATTTCCGCCACTTAGATGAGGAAAGTGGCTATTCTTTTGTAGATGCATCCATTACTTGATTTTGTGTGCTTTAATGATTAGATGTGTCGCCATTTTGGCAGGACCCACCTTGCCTTGCAAGAAGGCATCCTACCTCATGGTTGTCTTATTGTGAGTTGAAGGGGCGGAGTGAGACCCGCTAATTATCTCATATCAGCTATATATTAGTAGGTTAGTTTAAATAAGGGTCCTAGTTTTGTCACCTTTTTACTCGGGACGAGCAAAGGTTCGGTTTGGGGATATTTGATGTGACCAATATTTGAGCATATTTAGTCTTCAGATTAGCCTCGTTCCTATGCTTTTTAGTGCATAATTGGGTCATTTACTATCTATAGTCTTTTGTTTTGCATATTCTTTGAGGTTTTGTTTCCTTGGTAGGATAGGAGTGCAAACCTTGCATATTCATGGCAAAATGGCGCTAAATTGATCGAATCTAATGATCAAGCATCAAAGTGAAGACAAGACTAGAAGGCCTATGTAAATAATGTAGTAGATGGGCAATGATGAAGAAGATCCTTGCATCCCCGACAAGATCCTTGAGGATTGTTGGAAGAAGAAAAGAAGAAAGGAAGAAGAAGCTTGCTGATCTACAATCCGCTCGTCGCAGCCTCGAGACGCTCGTCCTAGCCCTCCAGAATCCGAGCGTCCCACCACCCAATCCGCTCGTCCTGAACCACCACAATCCGTTTGTCCCGACCCCTTGTCGCTCGGATTCCTGCCCAGTACAGCACGTCTCTTCCTTGTTCCACTCGGGATGCGCATATTTCTTGAAGACTAGCAAAAGGGAGACTAGCATCTCCCTTCGAGAGGAGCATTTCATCAACTTTTCTTAAGGGTCTTAGTCGTCATTTAAGCCCTTAGTAACCCTAATTTATGTACCTAATCCTCACTATAAATACCCCATTGTACTAATGAGATTGGAATCAGTCCTTAATATTATTTTATGTTCTTCTTATGCAATCTTAATCTCATTTTAATCTTGTAATCAACTTTTAATTAAGCATTAATACAAATCTCATTTTCTTAATTTCTCTATTGTTCATCATTTATTTTGGGTAATTGAAGATTATTTGTGTTGGAATATGTGTCCTCCGACAATAATGCGATCACGACTGTTGATCATGATGATCACATGTTTAAGTCTCATTATAAAGAATACAATTGGGAAGTAATATTTTACTGTCAACTGATCAACATATATCGGTAATGATTGGCTGACTAGAGTTTGACATTACTGTCGTGCGACGGTGGTGATCAGTTGATCCCCTAGGTCATACCTATAGGGCAACACTCTTAATTGATCATTTAATTAATCGTATAACGTTACGAGTTAATTAAATTACTTGAAAATTGACGGACGATTTTGGAGGTAAAATTTACGTATCACATTGAAATTTGATTAAATGAGATACGGTCTGAGTAATCGAATTGTATCATTACTCAGATGAAATTATTGTTTAAGGAAACAATTAAATTGAATGAATTATTATAAATACAATTTGTTGTGATTTATAATTGGTAAAATATTTTGGTACAAGTAATTATAAATTACTAAGTCGATTTTTGTATATGACGTATTTTTAATAATACGTTGATTTTTAATCTGTTAAAAATACATAACAAATTTATGTAACATGTGACATGTGACATATTGACAAAAATAAAATGGGTTCCATTTCATGAGTGTACCGAAATTAAGAGGGGATTAGGCAAAATATTGTGTTGTTTAAATTAGTGGAAAACACAATCATTTGCATCATAGAGTAGCCTTGCAACCTATTGCTCATTGTAAAGAACAATTTATGCATGCATTGGCTCCCCTTTGCCCTCTCTCCCACCCGGTTTTCTAGAGGCAAAAACCAATTGGTTTTTCCTCTCCTTTTTACCTTATACTCAATAATGTTATTGGATTATTTTTCATTCATCTCATAAAAATATTTTTAGAGAGATAAAAATATTTTTCCTCTTCTCTTCTCTCTAAACCGTTTTAGAGACAAATACCAAAATTATTTTGGGTCATTTTTCATACAAGATTAATATTGTACTAGTATCTATAATATTAATTTAAATTTAGAGTAAGCTTTGGGTATAAAACTTTGGGAGAGATCCTATACTTGGGTCTTTGTTCATCCAAAAGGAAAGCTCAAGAACAAGAGAGAAAGGTGATCTCTCTTGTGCCCTATAAACCGAAAATACAATGTAAGAATATTGTTTCTTCCTTATTTTGTTTTAAAGTTTGCATGCATAAGATCAATCATTAATTTTATGACAAATTAAATCATAACATATATGAATATGTTAAGTATATAGATCTACTTTTCCTTCAATCGGTATCAAGAGCCATGGTTGTTTGCATGCAAATCGGTTAAAAGTTTTTCCGAGTTATAAGAATAACATATAAAAGTTGAATAATTTGTGTTATTATGATATATCACAAAATTAATTTATGCATGTTAAAATTTCTGGTCCTAAAATATTTTTAGGATATTTTGGTTAATTTACGGATTTTTATTGTTCATATTATACAATAATGGCATTTTAATATGATTTTATGAGTAAAAATGTCATTTTCGGTCTAAAATTAGTTATACTTCGAATTTTCCAGTGATTTTTGGATATGTTGTCACATATATTATTTTGAGATAACCTGTAAATTTTCATAATTCTTGGACATGTTATGCTCGAAAAATAGATTTTTCATTATTAAAATCGGTTTTAGGTGAAAAATAGGTTAATATGAGATAAATTTCGAATATGGTCATAGAAATTTAGTATGATGTCACATGAAATTTTACAAGATTTGTGTAAAATAATGGGCTATAATGAAGTCTTTTTGCATGATTTATGGATTTTTGAAGAAAAATGGCATGAATAGTGACTTAATTAATGAAAAATTAATAAAACATACTCTATGACTAAAGAAAAACATCATATGTTGCATTTTATTATTTTTTTTTTAGATCTAAAATTGAAAAGTTAATGAATATAAATTTTCCATGTTTTTATGATTATTTTGTTAAAAAACCGATAAACCGCAACATTGTTTTTCCGGAAAATTTTCGAAATTCTTAACCTAAGTTTTTGAACATTATGAGTGTCATGGTATTTTTCCAGAATGTTCATGAGTTTAAATTTCAAATTTCAAATTTATTTGAAATTTTGTGATTTATTTGAAGTTTATAGCTTATTTTTGTAATTTTTGGTCCAATAATGAACAATTATTAGAAATATGAGTTAATTATGGTCAAATAATTAGTGAAGACTAAATTTTGAGTCCTAAGAGGTTGGGGTAATTAACTTATGCATAAATATGAATTTATGTAATTTTGTGATTATAAAATGTTGAAATCACGCAAATCCGTAAAAACCGAGTAATATACGATATTGGCTTATTAAAGGCGATTTAGCATAAAATTGGGCATGTTCATACTTATTTTAACGCTGCATTTTCTTTATGATTGTCATAATTTAATTTATGTAATTTTTGAATTATGTAATTTTTACTTAGTATTGCCTTAGATTTTATTTGGTATTTCCCGAAATGTATGGGAATATCGATTCGGTTGTAATTTATTGTGATCTCGTATCATCGTTTTGTAATTTAATAGATTTATTTTATTTTAGTTACAAATGTATAATAGGAAATTATGTAATTTATTATGTAATTTTATTTATTCCGGAGTTTCCAAAGACGGATTTCTTCAAGATGGCGATACATAAAGACGGTGTTACCTCGAGATGCGTGCCACAACCGAAGTTCAAGGGACCAATGGAGTTGGTTTCCGAATATGTAATAGTTAAATAGTTTTTCTATTTTAGGAAAGGCCATACTAGGATTTATTTTTTGTTTGCATTTTATTTATATGTCACATGCATCGCTAAATCGCCATAACTAAAACATGCATCCTCATTTTATCGAGTTTTTCGACCGTGTCAATTAGAATTATCGTAGTTCACCGCTTTAGTTCACTTAAAACGTGATAGATAATAAATTGACATGACCTCTCGCTAAAACAATAAATTGAGACATAGCCTTACCAAATAGTAGAAACCATGAAAACCTATTTCGCGAGGGAGTGCACTCGGCCCTACCGGGGTACAAAACTTGTTACGTAGGGGAAGTGGGTGATGAATGTCTATCCACCGAATTCATGTTGATAAGGGATGAATCGGCCCTACCGTGCCCGAGTTGATGTGGATTTGGATCATGGACACATTTATTCGAAATTTGGATTGAGCTCAACGGAAGTATTCGTGACCGTAGTCGCATGTGTTCCGGGATATAGATAAACATTCGAGTAATTTTATCGACCAAGAGTTCTAAAAGTAGAATCGATTAAACGTTAATCCTCCGAGTTATATTGATAAAGGATGAATCGGCCCTACCGTGCCTAAGTCGATATGAATTTGGGTCTTGGAATCATTTATCTAGTTGGGTAGAGGTCACTAGAAAAATGCATAAAACTTGTTTAAATTATAATTTTTACGAGTATTATTATTAAAACGACATTTGTTTTACTCCTTCTATTTTGGTTTGTAGACCACTTCTTTTCTCATAACAAATGGCAACACCAACCCCTAATGCCACGCCTCTCGCTAGTTCATCTTGGCTCCGATCCTTCATGGATCGATGTAAACTTGAAAATAATGGGTCAAATTTCTCCGATTGGGATGCCCAACTCAAATTAGCCGCCCAAGGTGACGACAAGCTTCGTTACCTTACCTTGGCCTCTCCACCCGATCCTACTACTAGGTCGACCGCCGCCACTAGGGAAGCATATGAGGCTTACCAAAAGGAGTCCGCCGCAATGAAAACTGTCTTGAAATTTGCGATGGAGGCGGATCTCCAAAGGAGAGCCTTTAAAATGGGCAATGCTAATGAGATTTACTCCAAACTTGTGACAATGTTTTCACAAACTCCGCGGATCGTCCAATATGAGGCGGCCGCGGCATTCTTTGATCTCGACTTCAAAGAGGGCCAAAAGGTTAGCCCTCATGTGCTCAAACTTATGGAGCTTGTCGAGACCTTGAAAATTCAAAAGGTTGAAATCCCCAAAGAACTCATTGTAGATAGGATTCTACACTCCTTGTCCAAAGTGAAAGCGTATGTTCAATTCCGGGTGAATTTTAACATGCAAGACAAGGATGTGTCTCTTGAAGAATTACACAAGTTACTTGTGCAAGCCGAGAGGGACATGGGGTTAAATGTGAACCCTCCAAAGGATGTGGTTAACATAAGCACTAAGAGTAAGGAGAAGTTCAAGAAGAATGGGAGGAAGGTTAAGAAGCAAGCTCCCACATTCACCAAAGCTAAGACTTGTGAAGCTAGCATTTCAAAAATCAAGAAGGGTCCTCTTGATAAATGCCATTATTGTAATGGTATGGGACATTGGAAAAGAAATTGTTCCAAATACCTTGGTGATATTAAGGCTGGAAAGATTACTCCAGTAGGTAAATGACTATCCTTTCTTTTATGTTTCTAATTCAACTATGGTATTATGATGCAAAGTTGTGATAATGTATCTCCCTTTTTATTGTAAATAGGGCCTCCACCAAGCAAAGACAAGGGAAAGGAAAAGCAAGCATGAGAAACCATCAAGAAGCTAGGGATAGCTTTCATGGAGCTTTGCTTTTCATTGTCTTATTTTAAATTATGTTTTGAATTTTAGAACCTTAAGTTTCCATGTTTGACATGGAAAGGTATTTTTGATAATGGGTTGTATTTTGGATAATGGTGACTTGGTTTGCAACCCAAGTCACCCGTTTTATCATTTTATCCTTTTGTTCTAAAATTCATGTTTAAATGCTTGTTCTTAGAAACATATAACTTAAAGTGATCTAATAGACAAGTATAATGACGGGTTTCATTATATGTCCACATTCTTAAGGCTTGTGTATGATCATTTATAAAGTGATTTTGAGTCTATGAACTCTATCAAAAGAATGTCAATCACCAAGTACAATTACGAAATCTAGAACTATTAGTCAACCTATGAGATAGTTCTCCTTATACTTCAAATTCATTATTTGTGTCTCATATGCTATCTTTGAATCTATAGTGTATTTATTCTAAAGATAGAGTGGGAGAAAAATGAGGACACACACAAACTCACGCCAAGATAAGATTGTGTAAATGAGATCTACGCAAGAGAGAATAATTTGAATAAAGGTATATCTATTTACATAGTATACCAAATAGATGAGATCTATGGTCTCAAGTAAGTTCTATATGACTAAAGAGACCAAGTGAAGTAATCATAAGAGTATATTCTTAAGATAACTACACAAGGAAACCAAAATAAAGTTTTGGAAGAAAAAATGACTAATGTAAAGTCTTAACAAGTTTTTGACTAAAGTTTATGAAAATTTTGACCAATAGTTTCAACCTTGAGATTTACTTAAGAGCCTAAATGAATCAATGTTAACATCCTAGTAATAAGTGATATTTATGACTAGAGGTTGCAAGGATTGATATACCAATATCTTCAATAGCCAAAGTTTTAAACCACACAGATGTCATTACTTAACCTCATTATGAAATGGTTAAACCTCCTTCCGAAAGGGTATTTCGAAGGACGTGTTCTAGATATTATTTTTATTTGAATAATGACATCGCTACACATTATTATGATATGTGTGAGTTAGAGATTAAAATCTCTTTCCATAAGGTTAAGATGAGACCACTTCAAAATAGGTATTTTGAAAGGATATGATGGGAACATATATGGTTTTATCATAATAACTTGGCAATGCAATTTATACTTCAATTCTTGAAAAGTTTCGATTGAGAAGTCAATTTCGAAATATGTGGAATTGAGTGGGAGTTAGGAAATTATCATGTGAAGACATGGAATTTAGTGGGAGCTATCATCCTTTGAATGTTTACAACTCACCACTCATTGAAGAATGACGAGCTAAAACCTTCCCTCATAGAGGAAGTTTTGAGTTTTCAATTCTGGATGAAAATGGACTATGATGAATCCAATTACATCAAGGGATGTTGGATAAGTATTGGGAGATACACATCGTATCAACATTCACATAGGTTATTCATGTAAATGAAAATGGAATTGCCATTAGCAGTCATGGTCGTTCCTTGAACCTAAATTTAGTTGATGACCTGATTAAAAGTTACTAATGTTTCCGCAATTAGAATAATCATGCACATGTCCAATGGTGAATCATATGCATAAGAGCATGATGATTCATTGGTAAGCCATAATAAAAACGTCATGAATTCTCGAGTAGAATTCGATGAGCGATTTCGGTGTTTGACGGAATGCTCTATTGTGTGTCAAGAAGTTGCACATATTATAGAAAATTCGAGCACATGCAAAGATTTATGAGAATCCTTAACCTTTCAAGCTAGAAAGAGAAATAAGATGTTTTGGAAAGATACTTAGTTAAAGAATAAGTTGCTAAAAACTAATCTTTCCTAATATGCTAGAAATTGTAAGAAGTGCTAGGCTAATCATCTTGACAAATTGTTGCAAGACTCTACAAAACATGTACCTAGTGCATTGTGTGTGGATGGAGTACTTGATCAGTACAAGTTATATCATTCACCACAAATTCGTTCGTTATGTGATAATCAACAAAAAGGTTCTTTCAAGATAAAGAACCAAAACCAAGGTCGGGAACCTTGATGTGTACTTGGTAAGATTCATGCTATGAGAGAGAACATGAATGTAAAGGAAAATGCAAGTGTAAGAGGTTTGAACACATGGACACATGGCATGTTAAACTTCTATTGCAATCAATAAGTGTTTACACTTACGATATACATCACAAGGTTGAAATATGGTATTGACTACCCGAGTGTGATGTCGACATTTGTCGTTTGAGTTATTATTAACTCACCGTACACTTTGTTACATCCAAACGGGTTGTGGAGACAATTGAACCCCGTTAAAGTGAACATGGATTAACATTGTATTTGCCCATAGTCACTTATATGAGGTGACGTCTCGAAGTGACTAGAGTGTGATGCGATTGATGGCAAGTTCAAGTGCCATAGAGTCATGTGAGATGACTAGTCGATCACATAGGCAGACTGTTAGGAACATTTTGTCGGGCCTAATGACCGCTTATAGAGTTCTGGCAAATTTATATAGCCTGGTCGTGGCGAGAGCTTCTATAGTATTCAAACGAGTCGATTCTTTTGACTAAAGACTATTCGCCTAAGATGGCACAGTTTCAGATTAACTTTGATTTGTGTTACTACGACCTTCGTAAATGGGGTCAAATGGGCATATTTTGGGTTATGATGGCTGTGGCTAGTTGAAGGGAATGAGTGCGATAGGAATTGTCCACCCCTAGTCAGGGTTATAACAATATCTCAGGGCCACTCGAGAAGTAATGAACTGGAAATGCGTGGCCACGCTCGGAATGTATCCATGGTGGATAAATCCGGTCAATCAGTTATTCTCCAGATCGAGGAAACCACTCTCGATATGATCACTTGCAAGTACGACCTGAAAGACACCTTGCATTGAGTGGGAGATAGTAATAGGACAAGAGAATTGGTGACGCACACTTGTCGAGGACAAGAGGGAGATTGTTGGAATATGTGTCCTCCAACAATAATGCGATCACGACTGTTCATCATGATGATCACATGTTTAAGTCTCATTATAAAGAATACAATTGGGAAGTAATATTTTACTGTCAACTGATCAACATATATCGGTAATGATTGGCTGACTAGAGTTTGACATTACTGTCGTGCGACGGTGGTGATCAGTTGATCCCCTAGGTCATACCTATAGGGCAACACTCTTAATTGATCATTTAATTAATCGTATAACGTTACGAGTTAATTAAATTACTTGAAAATTGACGGACGATTTTGGAGGTAAAATTTACGTATCACATTGAAATTTGATTAAATGAGATACGGTCTGAGTAATCGAATTGTATCATTACTCAGATGAAATTATTGTTTAAGGAAACAATTAAATTGAATGAATTATTATAAATACAATTTGTTGTGATTTATAATTGGTAAAATATTTTGGTACAAGTAATTATGAATTACTAAGTCGATTTTTGTATATGACGTATTTTTAATAATACGTTGATTTTTAATATGTTAAAAATACATAACAAATTTATGTAACATGTGACATATTGACAAAATTTGACAAAAATAAAATGGGTTCCATTTTATGAGTGTACCAAAATTAAGAGGGGATTAGGCAAAATATTGTGTTGTTTAAATTAGTGGAAAACACAATCATTTGCATCATAGAGTAGCCTTGCAACCTATTGCTCATTGTAAAGAACAATTTATGCATGCATTGGCTCCCCTTTGCCCTCTCTCCCACCCGGTTTTCTAGAGGCAAAAACCAATTGGTTTTTCCTCTCCTTTTTACCTTATACTCAATAATGTTATTGGATTATTATTCATTCATCTCATAAAAATATTTTTAGAGAGATAAAAATATTTTTTCTCTTCTCTTCTCTCTAAACCGTTTTAGAGACAAATACCAAAATTATTTTGGGTCATTTTTCATACAAGATTAATATTGTACTAGTATCTATAATATTAATTTAAATTTAGAGTAAGCTTTGGGTATAAAACTTTGGGAGAGATCCTATACTTGGGTCTTTGTTCATCCAAAAGGAAAGCTCAAGAACAAGAGAGAAAGGTGATCTCTCTTGTGCCCTATAAACCGAAAATACAATGTAAGAATATTGTTTCTTCCTTATTTTGTTTTAAAGTTTGCATGCATAAGATCAATCATTAATTTTATGACAAATTAAATCATAACATATATGAATATGTTAAGTATATAGATCTACTTTTCCTTCAATTTGGGGGTTATTTGGAGAATTGACAACCTTCTAATCATTCATCAAGTACTTCTATTATTCTTTGCTTATTATTTTGGAATCATCATTACGTATAATTCTCTTAATCCCTTTTTAATTATTGTTAATCATCTTCATTTATTCATCATGTTTTGTCTTGCTAGTATGATTGACAACCTTTTTAGCATGTTAAACTTGATAATGAGTGAGTAGTTTCCTTAACTAGGGTTAATGGTAAATTAGGGGAAACCGACATGGGGATTGATTCATGCTTAATCTAATATGCTTTCATAATTAATTTGCTTGCTTGTTGTGATTTCAAGTTATGCACATGTTATGTTTGATGAAATGCGAGCCTATGAATCCTTGCATTTTTTACCCATCACTTATCGTTTCAATGAGACTTGTAAGACATAAACCAACTCGAGTCTCATTAGACCATGCATATAGTTGGATAGGGAGGATTAAGTCGACTTGTAGGTGTTGTACAATCTAATTGATTCGGCTCCGGGACCCAAACCTTCCTAGGGATTGTAAGATATACACTAACTCGATCCCATCACAATAATAATTGCTTGCATCTAGTTGAAAAAATGTTTGTATGATCAAATCCCATGAATCCCCTATGAACCCATGACACCCTAGTGCTTTTAATCAATTGTTTACATCTTCATTTTAATCATCTTGCTTGTTTATTTATATTGTTATTTAGTTTAGTGATCTTCTTATCTCAACCCAAATTGTGACACCCTTAGGCACCACTACTTGCAATCGAAAATCCTACATCAATACCCGGCCCTTGGGATCCGGCCTTTACTTACCTCTTTACTAATAGTAGAGTAGTTTGTGAAGTTATAAATATTGTTTTGGTCTAGGTTCTCCTAACGACAAGTAACCGAAAAATAGTTCCGACCAAAAGCACAAATTAATCGGATTAAAACCCGATTTCTGCGAAACCCTAATTTCTCAATTAACTTCAAACAAGTCGAAATTTCAAGGGGCAAATAGAGGGCAATGGTCTAATTGATTTCAAAGAATGATTTTGGGTAAAAAGATTGGTAATTAGGGGAAGAAAAAGGAAGATTTGGGGTTGAAATTAAGGGTTTATCGCAAATAAGGGAGAAGAAGAAAGATGAGTAATTAAAATAGAATAAGAAATTAGAAACTCCCTCGTGCTATAATTAGTGATGTTACTCGATCGAGTGATTTGAAACCACTCGATCGAGAGCTTTCCTCACTATTTCAGTCGATCGAGACCTTTGGAGTTGTTCGATCGAAGGCTCCGTGCTCTTCCTTGAATTTTACTCCATCGAAGACAGTAGATTGTTCGATCGAGTACTTTAGCTCTTCAATTCTTCTCGATCAAGTACAGGACAACTCGATCGAGGACCCCTCAAATTGGACATTTCAATCGAGTACTGTTATTCACTCGATCGAAGGCTTTACCTGGGCAATCTGCTCGATCGAGTACAAAGAGTATTCGATCGAGGCCTTTTCCTTTGGCACGCATCCTAATGGTAGCAGATCTTCCCCAAACCTGCATAAAAACACAGAAAATACTTCCCGAAAATACCAAATTCACAGCAGCAGTCTATATTTCGTCTTACAATATTAAAACTAACTACGCTAACATCTAAAAAGCAATTTAAAATGTCCAACAAAATAATCAAATTACAAAAGTTTTTACAATGGGATAGCTCCCTGTTTATCTTCCAAAACACTTCAATAGCTTAAAAGAGGGCTTTTAACAGGAGGAGGTCCCTTCAGCATCGCGGACCGTCCTCTTTGATCTCCATGAACTTGAATGAATTGAAGAAGAATATTTTGCGTCCATATAAGCCTTCACTTTCTTCTTTTCCTTTCCAACCTTTATCTTTGGCATCTTCTTTGGCACCATTCTCATCAGTGAGCTTGAATTTCATTGTACCTTTATCGACGGGATTTCCAATGTCCACTCTGTTTATACTTGTAACAATAGAAACAACAGAATAGTCCTCCAGATTGCTCTCAGTCTGAGGCGGAGGTGTCAATATAGCAGCGGATGACTCAATATTATCAATTGGAAAATCTGTGTCAAGGTCTATAGAGGTTAGTGCATTGCAAGGCTGGATTTTCACAAGAGCCCTGCAAACGCTAGATTGATAAAAAGTTAACTCTTCATCGCCTACCTGAAAGGTTAGAGTCTTTCCCCCGGCATCTATTACTGCGCGAGCGATAAATAAGAATGGTCGTCCTAAAATGATAGGAGTGTAAGAATCTTCGGGGATGTCTAAGTCTACAAAATCAACGAGAATAAAGAACTTCCCGATCTTAACAGGTATGGCTTCTAAGACACCTAGGGACCGTGATAAGGTTCGGTCGGCCATCTGCACAGTCATATCGGTACAATAAAATTTAGTCAAACTAAGTCTCTTAGCGAGAGACAACGGTAAGACACTCACACTAGCTCCTAAGTCACATAATGCATTATCGACTAAATGGGTCCCAATATAACATGGAATAGAAAAGCTACCCGGGTCAGATAATTTAGGTGGAGTCTTATTTTGAATTATGCCAGTGCCCACTTCAGTCAAAGCCACCGTCTCATGATCATTAATATTCCTCGTACGTGTTAATATTTCTTTCATGAATTTCATATAAGAGGATACCTGGGTTAGCAATTCGGCGAAGGGAACGTTGACATGAAGGCTCTTTAAAATTTCAGCAAATTTACCGAATTGTTGCTCGGCCTTTTTGTTCTGCAATCGCCTTGGGAATGAGACCGTGATGGGAATAGCTAATCCTTCATTTCTTTTTGCCAAAGAATTATCATAGTCAGCCTTATTTTTACTCGATCGAGCTTGCATTTACTTCGATCGAGTAACTTCTTCCTCATTTCTGTTCGATCGAATACTTTTTTTTTACTCGATCGAGAGCTCCTTTTTCAGCTTTATTCGATCGAGAATCTCCATCTTCTCGATCGAAGACTTCCTCAGCATTTCTCCTCGATCGACCACCAGATATCAGTCGATCGAGTACTTTCTTCGGATTCAGCAATGATTCATCAGATGACGACTGTTCATATTCAGGAACTTTAACTTCTGGGTTTGATTTATCACTTTCAGACGGCATTTTAGGTCCTTTATAGGAAAGACCGCTCCTCAGATTAATTAAATTTACCGTCTCATGATAATTCTTGTCAGGTTGTGATGGTAAATGAGCCAGTTGTCTCGAAGCTTGATTGGTAGCGAGTTGAGCTATTTGTGATTCAAGTGACTTAATAGATGCATCTTTTTGTTGGTCACTTTTCTGTTGAATGGTCAACGATTGTATCATCGACTTTAACCTAGCTACGTCACTTATGCCACTAGAAGAGGCACCTTGATGCGGCGGTGGAAAAGATGAAGGCTTTTGAAAGCCTTGTTGTTGAGCTTTGTGAGGTGGTACATAGACTTCTTGTTGCTGGGGTGGAGGTGTAGGATTCAAGACATTTTGACTAGTCCATCTCAAGTTAGGATAGACTCCAGCTTGGTTATTGTAATAGGAGCCCCCTTGCCTATATTGTTGAAAGGCATAAACCCGCTCCTTCTCCGCTAGACAGTCTACAGCAGTGTGACCGTCATCACCTCCACATCTCTCACATAAGACGGTTTCTTTTCTAGTTAACAAGTGAACCGTCTTTTGATCTCCCACGTTCTGCAACTCAAACTTGTCAAACCTGGCATTTATGTCTTTCATCTGATCCACAACTGCACCATCAACAGAAAAAACCATTCTAATGCCACCTCTAAGATTCCCATATTAAGCACAATGGGTAGCCATCTCTTAAATAGTTGCCCAACCTTCGTCATCATCAATGTTTTTCTAGAATCGACCATTAGCTGCAGCATCCAAAATAGCACGGTGGTCATCATACAACCCATTATAGAACTGGTTGCATAAAAACCACTGGTTAAACCCGTGATGAGGAACGGATCGCACAAACTTCTTAAACCGGTTCCACGCTTCATACAATTTCTCGTCCGGAGTTTGCTTGAAACTCGTGATATTCCCTCTCAATTGATTAGTTCTTTGTGGAGGAAAGTACCTTTTGTAAAAAGAAAGAGCCAAGGTCTCCCAATTTGTAATCCCAGCTGCAACTCAATCAAGATCAGTTAGCCACTCTCGGGCTCCATCAGTCAGAGAAAAAGGAAAAAAAACTTCCTTTATCTTATCTTGCGTCACTCCCTTAGTAGCGGGAATGGTAGAACAATAATCAATAAAGACTTCCATATGTTTTCGCGGATCCTCACCAACTACTCCAAGATACAAGTTCCTCTCAACTAGATTGATATAATATGGCCGAATATCGAATATATTCCCATATTCTGTTGCAAGGTTAAAACCTTTAGGATTGGAGTCAGTTGTAGGCTCGGAATGGCTCGTAATATTAGGCATCTTCACTGGTATGGCTGTAGAAATAGAAGTGTCCTCTTCGAAAGACTTGTCTTCTGTAAATAGAAAATGTTCAAGATCAGGTTCAAAAGTACTCAAGGCTTCCTTTTGACGATTCTTTCTTAACAAGCTTTGTCTATAGCGAAAAGTCTGGTCCGGTTCAGGATCAACGGGTACTAATTCTGACCTGTTAGACCTGGGCTTACACAAAACTAAGAAAGATAAATAATAAGAACAGCCTCAAGGAATTAAAAATACCTTGAGACTAAGACAGACGAAAAATAGACAGATAAATAGGCTAATTGCCTCCCCGGCAACGGCGCCAAAATTTGACACGGTTGTCGCAACCTATCAAAAATAAACCAACTAGCTCAACTAAAATATAGTAGAGGTAAGTCGGGTATCGTACTCCATAGGGAGGCTATTATATCTATCTGGTAAACTAGTCCGTCATGTAACAATTGGGTGTTTTGAATCGATTTCTAATTAACTTAAAGAGTAAGGCAAGAGAGAATAAGCAATAAAAACAGTAAAGAGAAATAAGTTGTGATCAAATAAAGAGAAGAATGTTAGGAAGTCGGTTCACCATGGCAATTAATCAACTCAGTCATAAATAGCTCAGACGATCTGATGTGAGAAGGGTAAGGGAAAGGTCCTTTCGGTCCGCTATCCACCCTAGAATACTACTAACTTAACTTTCATCCTTATTAGTGTAGTCTACTGTTCATAACAGGTCTATTCTTTCCAATCTTTTGATCTAGGTTTGAATTTAACCGAATTAACTGGTTTAGAAGCGTGCACTCAACTAAATGATTACAATTATATTGTTATAAAACAGTTCTCATAATTCAAGCATCTAATATATTCATAACTTCATTTATTCACTACCATGGCTCCCCTAATCCTAACATAGAGAGATTTAGCTATTCATGCTATTGGTGAAATTAATAACAACAATGGATGAAATAGCAAGAGACATAATAAAAGGATTAAAAGAATGATATTGCATAAATTAACAACAACAATAAATGAAATAGAAACTAGGTACAAAAGATTAAGATGCAAAGAAAGAATATTTAGAATTAAAGGAGGAAGAAAGATTACAAAGTATATATTAGAATCCGGCGATGAGAACAAAGCAACGTACGAAAGGAGAAAAGTAAAGTCTGCTTAAGAGTTTCTGAGATTAAAGAGTAAAAAGAGCATAAGAGAGAAAACTTAAACCTAATTACGTCTTCCCTTATATAGGGGAGATATTTCTTAACTAAACTAAAATATTAACTAAGGATAATCACGAAATAAAATCCCGTGTAAACAGCAAAGTGCTCGATCGAGGGATTTCAATCTGCTCGATCGAACATAAGTCCAGCATATTCTCTCGATCAAACATTTGGAGCCTTCGATTGAGAGCCTTCAAAAATCCACCTTTCGATCGAGTACAGCAGGGACAAGATCGAAGACCGTGGACTACCAGAACCACTCGATCGAACAAAGAAGCCTCGATCGAGTGCCCAGTTACTGAAACAACTTGCCCTCTTAGTTTTGTTGGCTTCCAAGACTCCTCCACGGTCGCCGAGGCATAGCATTTCCGCTTCAAACCTTCCATCTCCATAAATGCATACGAAAAGGACTGGAAAAAGGTACGATTTCACTACTTTCGGGTCTGTTCCTGCAAATGAGGCAAAACAAACCAAAGTAGCCTATTCGGGGCATTTTTCAATATAAAAGTACGAGAATTATTGAAATGCGTGCATAAGAGACAAAAAAGGACTATATAAAATGCACGTATCAGTGTTTGTCGTGATGCATGAGTTAGACGGGTCTTATAGTGAGTAGAGCATCATATTAAGATTAGTAATGGTGGTGAGAAAGAGGTGTGGTCACATGTGATTGTGACGGATATAAGTGAAGTTGATGAGTTAGTTGAGTCAAGAAGAAAGTCTTACGAGGTATGGTGAATGTTATTGATGAGAGCTTGAGTAATACAGTCAAGTGGTAATGTGGATATGGCGAGCGTAGGAATAAAGGCTTAAAACGAGATATGTGAATGGGTGCATTGACTAATTTGTAGGAGCTAAAGGAGGATATAAATACACTTACTTTGACTAGAGATATATGTGAAAGGAAACCGTTATAGTGGGATAGAAGGAGATGGTACATAGTACGTTACGTTGAGAAACGGTGGAATATGGAGTTGTATACTTATTATGTTTGGGAATTGGGATTACTAGGTGATAAGTATTTAGTCATATCACCTTAATCAACATAATCCTATAATACTACTAACTAACAGCTAGTGGCAAGACAGGTATCGAATCCACAGGGAGGCGGTAATATTCTGTTTGATAATATTTAAAGTGTCTTAAAGTAACCGTTTTTCTTGAAGGTTTGGTTTGGTTGATTTCTAACAACTAATTGCAATAATGTAAAGGTTGTAAACAATAATTAAAAAGTCTATGGAGCGAGTTCACTAGGTCAATTATCCGGGGATGTATTTTAATCAATTGTAAGGTCAATCGAATTACCTAAGGTCACAAGATCGGTCGATTCAATTATGCCCTTTAGATTCAGTGTAACATGCAATCACTATAATTAAACTTTACCTATCTGATTATCGCAGCCTATATTAATTCTAACTCGGTCAGTGAAAGTATTAATTCGCTAGACTAATTATCAATTAATGCCTAAATCAAATAATTAGAAGAAGAACAATAATCAAATGATAATTCATGCGATATTATTAAAAATGAAATCATTAACCCCCTTCTAATCAACTTAAATCCCCTTTACCCTAGATAAAGGAATTAGCTACTCATGATACTAGAACTAACAACAATAATAATAATAGGAGAAATAATTAAAAGCATGAAATTTGAACAATTAAACAAAAAGATTTACTTGATTTAATAATAATTGAAGAGTGATTAAAGTACCGTAACAAATGAATGTTGAACAAATTGTAGATCCAAAATAACAATAGCCAACTAAACTTAGGAGATTTAGGAGTTCTAAAGGTTTATAAGACGTAACCTAATAGTCTAATACGAGCTTAGTATATATAATACAAATTAGATGACTTTTAGAAAATATCGGAAAAGTCTTCAGCGAACTAGGATACTCGATCGAGTACACGTCAACTCGATCGAGTACAGGCCAACTCAATCGAGTATACACACTCTTCATCTTTTTTTTGTCCAATCTTCACTTCTTATCTTTCACTCTTCTAGATTTCCGTTCCATGATTCGTGTATTCCATAATGTCAATTCCGCGGTGCTCCACTTCACTTATTTACATCATAAATACGTCATTCCTGCATTTAAGCACCAAGTAGCGGCAATATCGATATTCTAATGTAAAAGGCATATAAATAATGTAATTAGCACGAAAACCGCATAAAAAAAACTTAAAGGGAGTCATAAAAGAATATATAAATATGATTCATCAAACTCCCCCAAACCAACTCTTTGCTTGTCTCTAAGCAAAGAAAACACACAATACAAAATAGCAATCATACAAATGGTGAATGAATAACTCAGAGCTAATGTTGATGGACATACAAATCCCAAGCTATTCATATCTATAACAAAGTAGTGACCAAAATTGTGCTAATAAAACAAAGGGTTAGTTGATAAATAATACCAATATAATGACCCTTTTTCATAATCAGTACCAACATAATCAATAATTAATAATCGTTTCTAATATTTTAACTTTTTTCTACGATAGGTACCAAGTCGCCTGAAAATCTCATCTTAACCTACTCTAAAAAGTCCAAAAAGGCATCATTCAAGTAAAAATCTCCACTCACGCTCTTCAAAGCTCCCTCTCTTAGATGAAAGCACCTTTAAAGTAGGGAAAAAATTAGAGTAAAAAGGCGATTTGGTACCTATCCTAGAAAAAAGTGAATATTTTGGTACTGATTACTAATTATTGGTTATGTTGGTACTGATTATGAAAAAGAGGAGTAAATTTGGTAGTGTTTATCGATTTACCCAACTAAAACAAATTCAAAGGCACGGGTAATAGAAAAACGCAGCTAATCTCAAGATGTAACATGATACCGTAAATCAGTCAAATACCTTTCAATATTGCAAGACAAATTAGTTGGATTCTGGTGGATTCACTCATGCACTCATAAAGGGTGAGTTATATGTAAGATAGAAAGAATTAAGACATTGACTCTACTTATAAAACATGCATGCATTCTAATGTGATAGAAATTTCTCCAACTAATAAGCATTCACAATAAAGATAAAAGTACATGCATGTATCAAGGACTACAATAGGGTGGCAAATGGGTAAATGGTATAGAAGTGGTTTGTGCCAAGGCACATATGGATATGTGAGGCTAAGACGGTAGTTGCAGCGCTGAACAAAAACCAAATCTATGATAATTAGCATAAATTAACCCAACTAAAGAAATTATCTCATCTTTAAAAACACATGAGAGACTATGAATCACTCTCCAAAAATGCATTAGACTTTAGCACACCCTCTTATAATCTCTTAACAAAACCAAATGAAGCAATCTCTCTTTTTTTCTTTTTTCTTTTTTTGTTTTTCAAAATCTTTTTTTTGTTTTTATTTTCTTCTTTTGCTCCATATTTTTTTTCTTTTCTTTTTTCCATCTTAAGAGATTAACACAATTGCTACAAAAATTGAAGCTACTACCCACATTGATGATAAAAGTCCCATTCCCAACCAAAGTAGCAAAAATAGACATGAAATTCAAGCAACCGCGACTGCCCCGATAAGGTAGGCAAATTCTGGATTGTAGCTATTAGATGGGATATAAAACGGCGACAAGAGCTCAAACGGGCTAGCAAAAAGGGTAATGTAAGGCTTATTTGAACAGTAAAAACCGCCTTTGCTCATGTACTTCATCATATGAACGTGCAATAATTAAGAAACTAATGTCACACTTATGGTGTTTGATATTACACATTCCACAAGGAGAACCACACTCAAGCCTAATTGACAATGAGACCAGTTTATTGATGTTCCCGACCTAGGAAGCTCTATAGACCTCAGAAATTTAACTGGTTTACCAACATAATTTTGTCAAATTTACTTAGCATAAGGCTTATTATTACGGTCAAGACTTGAATTATGAGCTTTGTTTTCATAAATAACGGGTCAAAACAATGTAAATGGACAACTATATTGGGATTCAAATGCAAAAACAATGTAAATTATCATCATTACTACTCAATTCACCAAGACTCGACCTAAAGCAAAGGACACGCATGTTTTTTGAGTTACAATTTTTTTTTTAAAATTTTTATGGATTTTCTTATAAATGCACACAACATAATTAAAAGCACACAACTGAAATAAATAACACAACATAAATAAATACTTCCCAAAACCTAAATGTCAAACTGTCCTCATAGTGACGCCTACTACATAGCAATCACACAACAAATCACCAGCAACTTAAAGGACACCACTAACAAAGGAAATAAGGATATAACTAAAAACCTAAAGATAATACAATAAACGAAAATACAAGGAAGGATAGTACCAGCTGTAAAGTAGAAGCTCCCTCAAACCAGCTGCAAAGTGGAGGATGTAGTGACCAACTGGCACTATTTCTCATCTCCATCATCACCATCATCATCATCATCATCATCATCATCATCATCATAATCATTGTCATCACCATGGACGACCTCATCAAACTCATCAACCTCCCTGAGCAAAGTGTCCAACCTTGGGTCAGCAACATGGCCAGCACGACCTACATGTCGACCACGACCTCTACTACGACCACCTCGAAATCCACCAGATTTCCCAGAAGTAGAAGCTCCAAACTAACCACCATTGCATGAGGTCCCAACACCAAACTGACCTCCCCGAGAGTAGAGGCTCTAAACTGATCCCCAAAACCACAAACACGCATATCAAGGCGGATGAGAATGTAGAAAGTACGACCAAGAGCACCATAACCCTGGCTAAACCGGCCAACCTCTACTTGAGAAACACCATAAAGATGAAAGACCTGACTCTCATCCCCATGAGTAGAGTAGTAACTGGGCGTAATACCAGCATACTAATGCCCCTAAGACAGACTAGTGTCCTTCAGGTGCTCCCACAACCGCCTGTTCGTCATGGCAGTGGTAAACCCCTCGTGAATCCTCACCTCCCTCTCGATAATATGATCAATATGATAACAATAATGTGTATGAGATGCAAAAGATGGAGCAGTAGGCCGTGGCTGAAAAGAGCCAGGAATATGAGTTGGTGGAGCTCGTCGTGGTCTACGACGTCCTATGGTGGTAGTAGTGCTAGAAGAAGGCAATGCAACTAGCTGATTCTCTGGAATCAAGTAAGTGTGGGGGAGGGGACGAATACCAGAATCATCCTCTTCAAGAGCATCAATAGGTGGAATTTTATCATTTGGCAGCTTCATCCATAAATCATCCCTCACCCTCTAGTAGTGATCTGTACCACCAATAATAGTGATATAGCGGATACCATACCTCAAACACTCATCATCCACTAATGGCTCATAATCAACCATTGGCGCATAAGGAGCCTTACCCTGAAAGTTAACCTATAGACGAGCAAACCGAGTAATGGTGGCCCCACATTTCAGACTTGCATTCTTCCCTGTCATACGTTCAAGATCACTAGCAATAAGAGCATGAGGGCTAAATTGGAATATAGCCTCCTGAAAAGGGTTCAATTAACTATCCAGTAATAGAACCTCCATTTATGAACCCTCCTCATATCGTTGTGCCCATATAAATTATAACTCATCATGCATCCTCAGAAGCAGCTTCAAGCAAACATGCTGAACATCACTCAAAGCCATAGCACTAACATCCACATCAGCATACCAGTAAACAGAGGGAAGTATCGAATAGTAGACAAGTCCGTAGCAGTCAATAAATCACCACTAGTATGAAGGTCGATGTTCAAATACTCAGTTATTTGAGAAAATGACAAACTACGGTCATCATTGAACAACCTAAACCGAATTTTATGTCGTAGCTTATCATAAACGAAGGAACTCAAGGGTCAACAGACGATAAGAAAGCTCATGGAGATCAAATAAACCTGACAACCCAATCTGATAGAACATATCTTCCATAGTAGTCTCAATCTTGTAAGTACGCAAGATTGAGCGGTCAACGCACCTAGTAGGAGCCATACGCCGATGCTCCATCAACTCCAAAAATCTGTCCCTTTGCGCACTATCCCGAAACTCAATGAATGGATACTCGGGAATCGGCTCAAGTCCTTCCACTTCCTCCTCGGAAGACTCAACAACCACCGGTTGACGGACGGGAGCGCGCCTATCCCTCCGTATTTTGTTGCCTTCATCTTGGTTAGACATACCTACAAAAGACATTCATACAATTACAAACCAATTTTAATGCCAAAATAGGTCACGTTTTTAAGACAAAGTGAGTTAGAAAATTCGATTTTGGGGTCGAAAATCAACATAAATTATGTAAATGATAAGGAAATTGCAACTATATGACATAAAATGAAGATTTCAAGAAAATAAACACAATTACCAACCAATTTAATGCTAAATTGAGTCCCGAAAATATGAACCCTGATTCTGAAATTTTTGAAAATAGGCCTTTAGTTCAACAATTAATTGGTTAAATAGCAAGGAAATAGCAATTACATATGAGTATTGGAAGATTCTAGGTAAGGAACAAAAGAAACAAGCAACAATAAGCAATTTTCAGACCATATGAATGAACAATTTGAAAACTTACTTGAAAGATTGGAACAATAAAGCACACAAATAAGCACAATGGAGTTAATTATTTTGCAAGAAATCGACTTGGCACAAAGTAATTTGGGTTTTGAAGATAATATGAATTAGAGTGCAGATCGTGCGAGAAAATATGAGATTGTTGAACCATATAGAATATATGTTCATGTTTTGATGATGTCAAGGGTGCTTTGTATTTTATATACTCGTTGCATGTAGTTGTTTGTTTAGTCTTTTAGATTGGACTTACTAATCGCAAGCATTAAAGAATTGTGATGGAAGTATATCGTGGTCAAGCGTCAATCACAGATCAAGATCATACAAGTTATTAAAGTATTATTCAAGCGTACTTGAGAAGATGAAGCTCATTTAAAGATTAATCAAGCTTGGATATTAAAGAAGCCTGCATTCGAAGATCTCCTAAGAAGATTAGATTAGTGTAGGTCGTTGTCTCGTAATGGTAACTTAAGAATGCAATTCTTAAGTAAGTAAAGTTATAGCTTCACAGCTATAACATTGCTTATAAAAGAACTCAATGTTATAGCTCTTCTACTATAACATTGAGATGTGAAGTTTATAAAACGCACGACAAAATAGTTTTTAAATTATTTTTGGAAAACCGTTTTAAATGTTTTAGTAAAAGTATTTGTTTTACAAGGGTGATTATTTTAATATTGAGTATGATTTTACTATGAGCTCAAAATTAGTAACAATGATTGAATCAACTTATGAGTTGAGGCATCTTTCTAATTAGGGTTTCTAGTTTCTACATACTATAAAAAACCCTAAACCTAATTTATCTTACCTAGGGTTTTCGTGAAAGAGGATTGGGCTTATGAGCCGTTTCTTCCTCATACACGGTTACTCTTTGTACAAGTTAGGGTTTTATGTAAATCTTTATAATATTTGATTAGAGATTTAATATCTCTTTAATATTATTTTGATTTATTCTTTCTTAAGCTATAAGATATTATTTTTGCAAAGATAGAAGGAAAAGATTGAGTAAATCTTTAAAATAATATTTGATTAGAGATTTGTTATCTCTTTATTATTTGATTTATTCCTTTCTATCTTATAAAAGTATTAGGGATGAATAGTGCCGCGTGAATAGTACTGCGTGAATAGTA
The DNA here is from genome assembly GCF_048544455.1 of Silene latifolia. NCBI lineage: Eukaryota > Viridiplantae > Streptophyta > Magnoliopsida > Caryophyllales > Caryophyllaceae > Silene > Silene latifolia. Next base: position 138,366,277 of record NC_133527.1, on the reverse strand, counting down.
ATTTCTTTCTTGCACAATAAGCCTTTGCTTGGATAAGGGTTAAGGTATTAGAATAATATTTGTTAGAGATTTTTTATCTCCTTATATTATCTTTCCTAATCTCCAAGATATTGGTGAGTTGTTAAGATGGGAAGATATTATTTATTAAAGCAAGTCTTGGAGAAGAATTAAGGAAGATTTAACCTAATTATTTCTTGCTTTAAAAGACTTTCACACGGCATTTAGGGTTTTTGCTAAACCGAAACCCTTGCTCCTCTTTTACTATAAATACTCCATACTTTACATCATTAAAAGTTAAGACCTTTGAGCATAACTTTCATATATTTTCAAAAAACAAAAACCGTGTTTTAGAGCAAAAACCGTTTTGATATTTTTCGAAAAAGGTCGTGTGATTTATAAACTTGTGCATTCGTTCTTATTGTTATCGTTATAAGATAATAGTGCTTTAATTGATTTCTTACTCGTTCATTAAGGTGAACTTTTAGTAGAATCATTAGTGCTTTCTTATTAGCGTAAGTTAGTCACTTCAGTATTTAACGGTACTCATTGAGTTACAGCTAGAGTTAGTTGTACGAGTAGGGTTAGTAAATTTGTAATCCGTGGAAAGGTACTAAATTTATTAATCGAGATTAGTGGATGTAGGTTTCGATCTGTGAAACTGAACCACTTCAAAAACCGTATGTCTCCTTCTCTTCCGTTCGTTTGTTTGCTTTGTTCTTACTTGATCATTAGTTAATTAGTTAAAGTTTAATCAATAAACTTTAAATAATTAATTATATTCATACAATCGAAAAAGTTTTAAATCCTCAATTCACCCCCTCCCCTCTCTCTCTTGAGTATTTTGGATCGATAGAATCTCAAGAGATAAAAGTGACGGAAATAGCAAAGAAATAAGAATAGAGGTTGAGAAGTAGAGGATAAAAAAGACGATTTTTAAGCGTGGAACTCGGTCTGGCAGAGATACTTGATCGAGTCTGCCTATACTCGACCGAGTATCCTATTTCAAAACACCTTAACTTTCGGCATTTGATCTTTTTAATTAATTAGCCAAGTTCCTCGATCGAGTATCCGCAAACTCAATCGAGCATCCAAAATATTTCGTCCCTTTTCACAATATGTCAACTTTCTCTATATATTCCTTGTTTTATGCAAAAACACTCCACAAATACGTCAACTTTCGCCATATATTCCGTCAGTTGGCAGTGTAAATGACCCAAATTTGTTCACTTCAGCAACAGTGAACGGTCCTGACCATCTACCCCTTAGATTACCTGGGAACAAACACAAACAAGAGTTAAATAATAATACCTTTTCAGCTACATGAAATTCTCGTTGAAAGATGTGCTTGTCATGCCACTTCTTGGTTCGCTCTTTATATACTCGAGCACTATCATAGGCATGCAGTCGAAATTCATCAAGCTCGTTCAACTGCATCAATCTCTTCTTACCCGCCAATTAGGGATCCATATTTAGCTCCCTTATGACCCACATAGCCTTGTACTCGATCTCCACAGGTAGATGGAAAGCTTTGCCATAGACTAGATGGTACGATGATGCTCCAATCGAGGTTTTGAATGCACTACGGTAAGCCCATAAGGTATCATCAACCTTACGACTACAACCATTTCTGTTCTTGCTCACTACCTTTTCCAAGATTGACCTCAACTCTCTATTAGAAACCTCCACTTTACCACTAGTTTATGGATGATAGCCCAATTCTCTACGGTGTATAACACCATATTTCTTCAATAAATAATTAAGATGATGCTCATTAAAGTGCTTACCCACATCACTAATAACTGCGCGAGAGAGTCCTAACCGCGAGAAGATAATATTCTGAAACAGCTTGACAACTGCTTTAGCCTCACAAGTAGGAGCGACAATAGCTTCCACCCATTTAGAGACAAAATCAACATCTATTAATATGTATTGGTTCCCATGAGATGTAAGGAACGACCCTTGGTAGTCAATACCCCATACATAAAACTCTCCACCTCCAAGATCCCACTTTGAGGCAACTCATGCTTTTGCGAAATATTATCCGTCCTTTGAAAAGCATCACAAGAACAGACAAAACTAGTAGCATCCTTCAAGATAGTTGGCCAAAAGAATCCTGATTGGATCAACTTAGCAAAGGTCCTAGATAGACCATGATGACCACTATAAGAAGAAGAGTGACAGTGAGAAAGAATGGCACGTACCTCACCCTCTAGAATACACCGTCTATAAATACCATATGTGCACTCCCGGAACAAATATGGGTCATCCCAAAAATACCTCTTTACATCATGCATAAACCTCTTCTTCTGGTGGTAGAACAGGTTAGGAGGAAGAATACCACCAACTAAATAATTGCCATAATCTGCGAACCACGGAGTGCGTGTAGTAATAGCAATTAGATGGTCATCTGGAAAAGAATCACCAATAGGCAGTAAATCTCCTCCTGCAAATCTCAGACGAGATAAATGATCTGCAACTACATTCTCTACGCCCGACTTATCGCGAATTTCCAAATCAAATTCTTTTAACAATAAAATCCAACGAATAAGTCTCGGTTTGGCTTCTTTCTTAGCCAATAAATGCTTCAGTGCTTCATGGTCAGTATGAACTATCACCTTAGAACCCACAAGATAGGCTTTATACTTGTCTAAAGAATAGACAAATGTAAGAAGCTCCTTCTCCGTAGTAGCATAATTAATATGCGCATCATCTAGAGTGTTACTTGCATAATAAATAGCATGCAACACTTTATCTTTCCTTTAACCCAAAACGGCTCCAACATCATCTCACTGGCATCACACATGATCTGAAAAGGTAAATTTCAATCTGGAGACTGGATTATTGTAGCTAAGATAAGATCTTGTTTAATCATGTCAAAAGACTTAACACACTCATCAGTAAACACAAAAGGTGCATCTTTATGGAGAAGCTGGGTTAGTGGTTGAGCAAATTTTGAAAAATCTTTAATTAACCGGCGATAGAATCCTGTATGACCAAGAAACCCTTCGCACAGTTTTAACATTAACCGGGTACGGTAGTCGCTCAATCACCTCAACCATTGCTTTATCCACTTGGATACCTCTACCTGACACCAAATGACCAAGTACCACCCCTTCAGTAACCATGAAGTGGCACTTCTCCCAGTTTAGCACAAGATTTCTTGCCTCACAGCGATGCAAAAGCTTAGTCAAATTTGTCAAGGAAACATCAAAGTCAGTGCCATAAATAGTGAAATCATCCATAAAGTCTTTCATAATAGACTCTATGTAATCAAAAAATATAGCCGTCATACAATGCTGGAAGGTAGCTGGGGCATTGCACAAACCAAAAGGCATCCTCCTATAAGCAAATACACCATATGGACAAGTAAAATTAGTCTTTTCCTGATCGCTAGGATGAATGAGTATATGAAGGAATCCCGAATCGTCATCTAGTTAATGTGGACATGGGCCCACCTGCGACGTACAACCGATCTGTTGATGCGGCAACAGTCTTTTGAAAGCCACGCTCGATGGCGTAAGAGTGCTTTCGACAGGATCATTTTATATCGGTCGGTTTCGTCTCGGCAAATGTCTCGAAACGATGAAAGAGATGTTCGGAGTCGCCACCAAGCATTTGTGGGATGCTTGGAACCCGTTCGAATCCACTTTATACCTAGGTCAACTACGGCAAAAAGCGGTGTTTGACATAGGTACTAAAGATAAGGAGTCGTCCCTCTTTAGCATCCTATCTCTAGAATGACTCTCGTTTGCCCTAGATAAGGTCGTCCACTATCCAAAGTTTCTGAGTAAGAGCTGAAGGTACGTATTGGGAAGCCCTTTAATCGGACACCCAATCCCGCCCGCGGTAGCGGCCTCTACTGATCGATCTTGGTTGGTTAAATGCAAAAGTTGATAAAACGGGTAAATTCATGATTGCGCATCCACAATTTTAAACCTCACATGTGAGTTTTCTATGTCGGTTGTTTATCCAAATATCAAGTAATTCATGTCGAGTTGGATTTAGTGTTGATTTGCATACAAGACGGAAATTAAACATTCATTTACCTAGTTAGGTTTATAGTGCATAACGTGATCCATTTGTCTTAGAAAGGCGTTTTGTAAATATAAGGTATAAAGGGGCAGACTTGCCATCTGATCCATTCTGTATTCGGGTTAACCAAAGTTGGGATCGTCCTAAGAAAGTGCTGGAAAAGGAACAACACGTGCATCAGGCAGCCTATTGAGGCGTAAGCCATCAGGCAATGTAAGGTGACCTGTCCTGATTTGAAAAATGGAAAACAGTTAGCCTGCTTAGGTGCGAGGCAGCAGACGATCCAAAGGGATGTCTTCTGACTATTGAAAATGTTATAAAATGGTTTATAAGAGGGTATTTGAACCCGTCTTTGTTTGAAAAGGTCGTTTAGACCGCTTTTATGCCAATATGAAGAACGAGACTTGAATAATCATCATTGTATTGACGATATTCGATGTCCGGTTCAGTCTTACAAGGTTGACATGAATAGTTTTGAAAAATGTTTGTTATGAATTAATTGTATTAAGTTCATTGTTTTTTAATTAGGCAATGTTTATCATCGTACTCGGTTTTAAAACAGACATGCTATGTGGAACCAAGGATGATTATGCATATATGACTAATAAGGTTCTTTTCGAAATGTAAAGAAATGAATAAAAGGTTTAAAAATACCTTTTAAAATTAACCAAATATTATCACCGAAACACGGATTAAACCGTCGTGGTATGAAAAACCAAGGGTGAAAATGATTTATGGTTAAAATTTTTTATCCTAAGAATGATTTGAAACGGTAAAAACTGGTTGTAAAATGAGTGAAAAATGGAAAGATTTAACTCAAACACGTTCGAGTTCTGACCTGGACGCCCCATTGAGGCGCGAGGTACCTAGTGGTGACTAGGACCTTCTGTTTCCGGTGAAAACTCGATTTTGGCTCATTCGATCCATATTTTGGACCATGTTATGCATGTTTTAGCATGTTAAGGTCATAAAAATAGATAAAAAGACATGAAAGAAGAGGATTATTATGCCCTCATACTTACATGCTAGGTTTTAGACGAGAAATCGACGGAAGTGTAACAACTTGTTAGGTCGGAAAACTCGGTTGAAAACCGCTTTAGCAATGTAAAGAGTGTTTTGTTTAGTTTAGTGATTATTGATGTGGAGTGTCGTCGGGGCTCTCAATCAAACACAATTTATAATACTCAACAAACAACTAGTTAGCGGTAAGTCGAGGTCGATCCATGGGACGGTGTGCTTTGGGTTCTAAGTCTATCTATCTCAATTTATGCAAGTGTCACGATTTACTTGGGTTTGTAGTTGTGTCTAGACTAGTGCAAATAATATAATAAACAAGCAATAAAAGGAAAGATGTAAACAATTGACTAAGAGTGCTAGGATATCATGGGGTCATAGGGGATTCATGGTATTGATCATACAAACATGTTTACAATTATACGCAAGCAATTAGTGTTGTGGAGGAACCGAGTTGGGTTATGTCTTACGGTTCATAGGAAGAGTTGGGTCCCGGAGCCGAATCGATTAGATTGTACAACACCTACAAGTCGACTTACTTTCCTCCTATTCAACTTCTATGCATGGTCTAACAAGACTCGAGTTGGTTTATATCTTACAAGTCAAGTTGAGTAGATAAGAGATGGTAAAAATGCAAGGATTCATAGGCTTGGCATTTCATCAAACATAACATGTGCATAAAGTTGACATCACAACAAGCAAGCAATTTAATCATGTGAACATATTAGATTAAGCATGAATCAATCCCATGTTGGTTTCCCCTAATTACCCATTAATCCTAGCTAAAGAAACTACTCACTCATTATCATGGGAAACATGTCATTAATGGTGTCAATCATCACAACAAGTATAAACATGATAATAGAATGAAGAAATGAACAATAAAGATTAAAGAGTAAAGGAATTATACCAACTTAAGATGATCCAAATAATAAAGCAAGAATAATAGAAGAAACTTGATTGATTGATGGAAGGTTGTCAATCTCCCAATAATAACCCAATAATCTTCAATTACCCAATAATAAACTTGAATAATAAACTTGAACAATAATTAAGGAGAGATTAATGTGTAATTTGTGTGGAAAGATTGAGATTAATCTATTCTAATCTACTCCTAATCTAATCTAAGAGGAATTTCTAATCTAATAAAACTTGATTTAATCTAAGGAAACTTGATTTAATCTAAGGAAACTTGATGGATTGATTATTACAAATGGGGTATTTATAGTGGAAATTAGGTGGGATGCATTAGGGTTAACTAAGGGCTAAACTAGTAATTACACTTTTTAAGTTGAGCAAGGAGACTCCGGGATTGTCCGAGAGAAGGGCTTCTCTTATCGTTGCTAGAAGAACGAAACTGTGCTGTGCTGTGATCCGTGCGGCTGGGAGTCGGGACGGCCGGATCTGGGATGGACGATCCGAGCGGATCAAGGAACAAGACGCTCGGACTGGGCATGGGGAATCCGAGCGGATTCTGGGGAATCCGGGCGGATTCTCCTCCAGTGAAATTTCTTTATTTTCCCAGCCAGAAGACGTGCGTCTTGGGGACAATCCGGGCGGATTAGGGGAGACGAGCGTCTTCTTCTCGGGACGCGCGGATTCCCGAACAGCTTCTTTGTTTGACCTCGGATTGTAAAACGGACGCCATTTTCTCATCCGGACTCCTATTGGAGTGATTCAAAAGCCTAGATCGCTTGATTTTTCGACGCCGTTCCATCTAACATATTTTCAGAGCCAAAGGAGCAACTCTTGGTTTGCGTTCCGAGCCATTTTCTTCATGAATTGCCTTCCCTCTCGTCATTCTTACTTATAACCCTTTGATCCTTCTACAAACACTTTATTCCTACATCTTTGGTCATCATTCTTGCCTCCTCTTCATACTAGTCCATCTAGTATCATCAAATGGCTTCCAAATATGCACAAAAGACGGGAATTTCCGCCTTATTATCTTCTTTTCTACAAAACATATGAAATGCGGTAGAAAAGCAAATAGGAAGGTTTTGACGGATAAAATGGCCATAAAATGCTATAATAGTATGCAAAATAGGCTCAATTAGGGGACTAAATGTGCGCTAATTATGGTCACATCAAATATGTAGTTGGTCGAAGTGGTCGGTCAAGTGATTTAATGAACGATGATGGTACCAAACAATTTGTAAGGCTTGTATTTTCGATTGGTAGGTCAAAAACACGTGTCAGTTGTGACTTAAGAAGTCGAGTCTAAAATTTTAAGGGAGAAATGAGGGGGCGGACACTCGCGTACCTTCAAATGGTGGCATTTGAGAGGTATTTATAGAAGATTGAGTGGTTGTGTGCATTTTGATAGATGTGGCCGCATGGGCTACTCGAAGAGGCGCGAGGGTACACAATCCTTCATAGATGCAATTTGTTCAAACTACTAAGCCTAGAAGGATACCAATAAATCACCTCCAAAATGTGTCAAGCTAGGGTACCTTTGTCCTCAATCGTTAAATGCTTTTGTCAAGAGTAGACTCCCTATGGTGTTAGAAACACTGGAGGATCGCGGAATTCCCCCTCTTGCCTAGACAAGAAGAAGGGTCGTCCCCTCTCTACCATGCACAAAAATGGATACGATGGATAAAGGGATCAATAGATATTTGAGTTTCACTTTGGGAGTTTGCTTTTGTTTTTGTTTTTCCCCCCAAATTTCTTTGGCATTTGACTTTTTGAGAACACTTTCTTTGCCATTTCTTTTTGATTTTTGGCTTTTCAATACTTGACAATTTTTTTGCATTTCTTTTTGAACATTTTCAAAGTCACCCCAATTAGTAACGAGGGTGCCTTGTATTTGAAGCTTTAGGAGTTCTATTTTTGCTCCTCTTTTCATTTGATGCATTTTTGCAAACTTTCTTTCACTTTTTCATTTCATTGAACTCAAATAGATTTCTTTTTGTTTTGTGCCCATTCCCTTGGATGACAAAAATGTGGTAGAACATGGATGAATGATGGATGCATGCATGGTTTCAAGGGTCACCTTGGAATAAACGGTAGCCAAGGAGTTATCACACCACAAGGTACTCTTGACTAGGCCTTAATCCATGGGTCAAAGGATACTAGCATGACACATCCTAGGGTGTTTTACAAGTATTCTAACAAGCAAAGTCTTAAGAATAAAAAGCATCTACTAGGGCCTATATACATTTGTCAAGCTTCCCAAATAGACGGTTTCGCAAAATTTTTCTAACATGCAACTACATGCCATGATGCAACTAACATTTATACATCCTAATGCATATGCTTCCACCAACTAGTATGCCAAATAAACTAAATGCAATCCTAAGTTCACATTGTTTTTACCGCATCAATCAAAATAAAGCCACATAGTCATTAACATAAAGAGGAAAAAGGAGATTTGGAAAGATCCTACCATGCGGTCTTCAATATCCTCGTGTCTCGGATGTGGCGTAGTCAATCAATGTGAACAAGGATAAAACAAACACAATATATACAACAATATATACATGACTACACTACAATAGGAAATAAACATGTTTTTGGATTTTTCAATTTTTCGAATTTTTATGGTTTTTGTTTTTATGAAATTAAAAGACATATTTTTGTGATTTTTCGAAATTTTTCAATTTTTATGCATTTTTGGAATATAAATTCCCATCCCCCACTTTATTTTGGACATTGTCCTCAATGTACATGTAGGAGTAGGAATAAAAAAGAAAAACATGTTTTTGGATTTTTTTTGATTTTTTGAAATAAAGAACAAATGCAATGATATGATATGAATGAATGCATGCTCTAATTAAATGCAATTCTATATGACATATATAACAATGCACTCTAAACTATACTAAATGATGCATGATTTCTATTAACCTATGGTCACCTATGATCAAACCTCCCCAAACCGATTTAAACACTATTTCTAGTGTAGAAAAGAATAGGATTGGTCATTAGTGACTATGCATAAATTCTAATCTATATGCAACTAACTACATGAATCATGTGAGATATATTACAATGCAACTACACTATATGAACTAACTAATGTAAATGCAATATGAAATATAATATAAGTGCAAGCTAAATGTATACGTATATAACTAAATGCAAGTGTAAATGTAATGCAAAGACAAAGAAAAGGGTATCTTACAAATGGTGGTTTGAGGGAGGACTCCACCAAACTCATTCCGTCTTGCCATGATTATTGATGTTGTCCATGTTGCTTAATGCTCTCAACAACCGGTCAAAGGCTTTTGAATGGGCTTCATGTAGGCATAAATAGGAGATTGGTGATGTCAAAACGTAGTTTACCCATCTTTGCTTGGAATAGATCTTGCCAAACACTCTCCCATTTGTTTTGCCCTTGGCACTTGGCTTCTTCCAATTCTTCAAACCAACAAGCCCATGATTCTTGTCAATACAAGGTATGAAATATTGCCCATATTCATCCGGAGGTTTCCACTCTTTACCATCTCTTTCAAATTCTATGATGATAGAGCATTGATTCATAAATCCTTCAATAGTAGAAGGAGAGTTCTCATTTCTTTGATGAGGGGATAGTTGAAGAATAAGATGTGGAGGAGTCAACTTCTCACCATTGAGGTCATTCATGCTTTCGTTGTCTTCACTTTCTTCTTGACCCTCCTTAGAACTTGAACCATTTCCAAAGAAGAGAGCTTCAATTTCTTCCAAACTATGATCAAAGATGCCAACATCATAGTTTTCCTCTTGGCCTCTCAATTCTCCAAAGATAGCAAGTTCAAATTCATCAACCTCTTCTTTCCATGTTTTACCTTCACTCCCATAAGTGCCAAGGGAGCACACTTCCTCTACATAGGTCATAGAGGGAAATTGTGGTGGGAGGTCTTCCTCATCATCATCATCATAGGTGTCCCAAATTGGAGAAGCAAGGCTAGTGTGGGAGCTAGATACATGAGGCAATTTAGACAAAGTGCTTGTCTCATAATTGGCCTCCAATTCATATTCACCATTGCTCTCCTCTCCAACTTCATCATGCTTCAATTCATCATCCACTCTTGGTCCATAATCAATCAAGCACTCCCCTTCCTCAAAAGTAACATCTTCATATTCACATCTATCATGAATGTTTGTAAAGTTGGGTACAAGTTGGAATATGGGGTGTTCAATACTTATGAATTTAGGAGGTGGTGGGGGATTCACAAGAGTAGCTTCATAATGCCATCCAAATTCTTCTTCACCCTCATTATCTTCCCCTTCTTCTTTATTTAGCATTTGGGTGGCCTCCATTTGGGCAATTTGATTTGCCAACTTCTCGCCATTAGTAACAATGTTTTTGAGAACATTGTCCCTAGCTTGGCTCTCTTCTAGCATTTTCATGAAGAGATTTTCTTGGCACCTTACCATTTGGAGAACCACACTTTGCATGTCAAGATTATGCTCATTCTCTTGTTGTGGGCACATGGGAATTTGGTGGTATGGGTGTTCATTGTAGGATGACATTTGGCATTGATTGTAAAGTGGGTTTTGGGAGGGTGGTTGTTGTGGATGTAGGATGTGGGGGCTTTGGTAAGAAAAGTTGGGGTAGTGGTTAGGACTTTCATTGTATGAGTTGTAAGGTAGGTTTGTGTTGACTTGCTCCTCAAACTCCCCATACCCATAGTCATACTCAAAATATTCACCACATACTCCATGTGCCAAGCCTTCGGTCATCATCATAACTAGGACAAAGATATAACTACAAACAAGGAAACTACAAGAAAACGGTAAAAACAATCCTTGAGGAACAAGTTCCTCAAGGTTAAAGCAAAATCAAAATAGACAAACAAGCAAGAACTTAATCACATAGCACCATCCCCGGCAACGGCGCCATTTTGATGTGGAGTGTCGTCGGGGCTCTCAATCAAACACAATTTATAATACTCAACAAACAACTAGTTAGCGGTAAGTCGAGGTCGATCCATGGGACGGTGTGCTTTGGGTTCTAAGTCTATCTATCTCAATTTATGCAAGTGTCACGATTTACTTGGGTTTGTAGTTGTGTCTAGACTAGTGCAAATAATATAATAAACAAGCAATAAAAGGAAAGATGTAAACAATTGACTAAGAGTGCTAGGATATCATGGGGTCATAGGGGATTCATGGTATTGATCATACAAACATGTTTACAATTATACGCAAGCAATTAGTGTTGTGGAGGAACCGAGTTGGGTTATGTCTTACGGTTCATAGGAAGAGTTGGGTCCCGGAGCCGAATCGATTAGATTGTACAACACCTACAAGTCGACTTACTTTCCTCCTATTCAACTTCTATGCATGGTCTAACAAGACTCGAGTTGGTTTATATCTTACAAGTCAAGTTGAGTAGATAAGAGATGGTAAAAATGCAAGGATTCATAGGCTTGGCATTTCATCAAACATAACATGTGCATAAAGTTGACATCACAACAAGCAAGCAATTTAATCATGTGAACATATTAGATTAAGCATGAATCAATCCCATGTTGGTTTCCCCTAATTACCCATTAATCCTAGCTAAAGAAACTACTCACTCATTATCATGGGAAACATGTCATTAATGGTGTCAATCATCACAACAAGTATAAACATGATAATAGAATGAAGAAATGAACAATAAAGATTAAAGAGTAAAGGAATTATACCAACTTAAGATGATCCAAATAATAAAGCAAGAATAATAGAAGAAACTTGATTGATTGATGGAAGGTTGTCAATCTCCCAATAATAACCCAATAATCTTCAATTACCCAATAATAAACTTGAATAATAAACTTGAACAATAATTAAGGAGAGATTAATGTGTAATTTGTGTGGAAAGATTGAGATTAATCTATTCTAATCTACTCCTAATCTAATCTAAGAGGAATTTCTAATCTAATAAAACTTGATTTAATCTAAGGAAACTTGATTTAATCTAAGGAAACTTGATGGATTGATTATTACAAATGGGGTATTTATAGTGGAAATTAGGTGGGATGCATTAGGGTTAACTAAGGGCTAAACTAGTAATTACACTTTTTAAGTTGAGCAAGGAGACTCCGGGATTGTCCGAGAGAAGGGCTTCTCTTATCGTTGCTAGAAGAACGAAACTGTGCTGTGCTGTGATCCGTGCGGCTGGGAGTCGGGACGGCCGGATCTGGGATGGACGATCCGAGCGGATCAAGGAACAAGACGCTCGGACTGGGCATGGGGAATCCGAGCGGATTCTGGGGAATCCGGGCGGATTCTCCTCCAGTGAAATTTCTTTATTTTCCCAGCCAGAAGACGTGCGTCTTGGGGACAATCCGGGCGGATTAGGGGAGACGAGCGTCTTCTTCTCGGGACGCGCGGATTCCCGAACAGCTTCTTTGTTTGACCTCGGATTGTAAAACGGACGTCATTTTCTCATCCGGACTCCTATTGGAGTGATTCAAAAGCCTAGATCGCTTGATTTTTCGACGCCGTTCCATCTAACATATTTTCAGAGCCAAAGGAGCAACTCTTGGTTTGCGTTCCGAGCCATTTTCTTCATGAATTGCCTTCCCTCTCGTCATTCTTACTTATAACCCTTTGATCCTTCTACAAACACTTTATTCCTACATCTTTGGTCATCATTCTTGCCTCCTCTTCATACTAGTCCATCTAGTATCATCAAATGGCTTCCAAATATGCACAAAAGACGGGAATTTCCGCCTTATTATCTTCTTTTCTACAAAACATATGAAATGCGGTAGAAAAGCAAATAGGAAGGTTTTGACGGATAAAATGGCCATAAAATGCTATAATAGTATGCAAAATAGGCTCAATTAGGGGACTAAATGTGCGCTAATTATGGTCACATCAAATATGTAGTTGGTCGAAGTGGTCGGTCAAGTGATTTAATGAACGATGATGGTACCAAACAATTTGTAAGGCTTGTATTTTCGATTGGTAGGTCAAAAACACGTGTCAGTTGTGACTTAAGAAGTCGAGTCTAAAATTTTAAGGGAGAAATGAGGGGGCGGACACTCGCGTACCTTCAAATGGTGGCATTTGAGAGGTATTTATAGAAGATTGAGTGGTTGTGTGCATTTTGATAGATGTGGCCGCATGGGCTACTCGAAGAGGCGCGAGCCATTTCGCGGGTCTTCGAGCTGTCTTGTCACTATCACACAATTGAAATCATGATTTGTTCTATCCTAGGTTTTGGATGCATGATTGTAGTACTCGAACATTCAAGTATACCGGGTATACTTAACATGGAAGCTTTGTGGAGTTTGTTTTTTTGTTTGACTCGGTTTGACTCGTCGTTGCAGTCGGGATTTGAATTTTTGAGTCGGTTTTTGGTCCGGTGTCGGTTTTGACTCCAGTTAGTGTAATTGTAACCCCGTCGTTGTGTATTAAACACTCCTGGTACTTTTGAAAAGTTTTTGAAATGTTTTGTTTTCGAAATTATTTTGCGTTTTCCGACGTATAATTATACAAAATTGTCGATTAAACGTATCGATTCCTAAGCATCTTGTAGTCCGATAATCATCCGGTGTTTGTTGGGTGAATTAACAGATACTAGGTATCTACAGAGCCCCCACTTCGACTAAGGCTTGGACAGGGCAAATGTCAAAGTATAGCCCCCAGGTCAATCGAAGATTACAACCTAGAGCCCGAAGCAACATCGAGGCGGCTCGAAAGGGTTCGTGCCAAGGACCTGCCGCCAGGAAGGGCGATGTTTGGGGGACTCGGGGAAACGAGTCAAGGACCTGTCATTAGGAACAGTTTAGAGTCTGTCGAATGTCCATGTAGGTCGTTTAGAATCCGTTAGACTACGTACAAAGGCTCGCCAGCCATATGAAGGAGTCACACCTGAGGCATCTTCGGGATATGTCCTTGAGTTGTTTCATGTTTGCGCGCGAAGGCTCGCCAGCCGTGTTGTAGATATGATGAGGCTTGCCAGCCGCGTTGAAGGTACGTTTTGAGGCTCGCCAGCTGATACGTGCATTTTATATAGTCTTTTTGAGTCTCTTATGCACGTATTTCTATGCGGTTCTCGTTGTTCTATGCTACGAAATTCCCCGAATATTAAATTAAGTTTTAGGGAAAAATATTGATTTAAGAGTCCACTACGTTCAATTTTAGGTGAAAAGGGTACAAAATAGAACGTTATGAAAACGTGTATGTGAAAGAGTAAAGTTCGTATTTGAAAAAATAATTAGGTATTAATAATAGTAATATTAAAATTAACATTGTTATTAATAATATTATTATTAATTAATATTCATATTCATATTAATAATAGTAGTAGTATTAATTATATTAATATGAATATTATTGATTTTAATAACCATAATATTCATAATAATAATAATAATGAGGTTGATTAATTAGTAATAAATTAATAATAATAATAATAAATAATAATAATAATAATAATAATATTAAATATATAATATTAATAAAAACAATTAAATTTAAGATTCACAAAATTGAAATTGGCTGAACTGAAGTGAACTGTGCTGAACTCAATGGAGTTGAGCTGAGCTGAACTGAATAGAACTGAGCTGAGCTAAACTGAACTGAATGGAGCTGAGCAGAACTAAACTGAACTGACTGAATAGAGCTGAACTGAACTGAAGTGAGCTGAAAATAAGCCAGAAAGAACATGGCCTTAGAGCCTTATAAACTGGTGTCATTTGTGACCGGTTTCATGTAGGATTGTGAGTAGTATACTCCTTGCATAACATGTTCATTAATTTGCACGTATATAAAATTCAATAGCTTTTTGCCTACATACATTCGTGTTAGTGGTTGGTGTCACATGCAGGGAGGCGCTTACATTCCCCTTTTCTTTCATTTTTACCCATTTAACTCCACATTAACCAAATTTGCCTTTTTGACCTTTAACTACAACCAAACTTAGCCTGCCTGCCAAGCTAGTTTAGTGTATGTTTTTGCGGTATATATTGATTCGAGTTTGGTTCATTTTAAATTGTTTTGGAGTTGGTAAAAGAGAAAGAAAGAAGGAGGATGTGTTGAAAAAAAAGTTGAAAATGAGAAAAACAAAAACAAAAACAAAAAGAAACAGAAAAAAACGTGGAAAAAGAAAAAAAAAGAATGAAAAATTGACGAAACGGTTTCTCCTATGAATTATTTCTATCTTAGGAGGAGTTTATATATTGTTGGTTAGTGAGCTGTTGTGCCAATTTAAAGGCATTATGCTTGAATTTTGAGATGGCTAAGAATCGGATAGTGTTCAGTATGGTTCCGTTAGGTAGCTAGCTTGACTATTACCTTACATATCCCATAAATGTTTTGCCTTTTCTTACCCATTGCCTCTACTTACCATATTTTTGTAAGCCCTCGGCTATGACAGACTTTGTTTGGTTGGAATGTGTGTACGGTAGCTAGAATTATCTATCATATTAACTGCATGCATGTTTATGTGGGTCGTAGTTTAGTGAGCGACTATTTTTCTCCTTCTCCTACACTCATATGCTTACCCTTTGCTTCATGAGAGAAGAGTGACCCGTGAGAGTCCATCATTAAAGGTCTTGCAAGGTCGACAGTTCAGCTTTATTATAAACATCTTACAACTCGTTTGCATTTGACTGTTTCGCTATAAGTGTTATTCTATTTACATTAAATTGGTTTAAGTGGGCATTTGTAGCTAGCTCTGAGCTTTCTTTTCCATTCCATTAGTTTGCATTTAGTTTACTCGTGGAAAAGTAAAGGTTCGGTTTGGGGAGATTTGATACGTGTATTTTATGTAGTCTTTTTGAGTCTTTTATGCACCTATTTCTATGCGGTTCTCGTATTTCTATGCTACGAAATGCCCCGAATATTCTATTTTGGTTTGTTTGTCTTTAATTGCAGGAACGGACCTGAAAGTAGCCGAATTGAGCTTGGAACTGTCCTTTTTAGCTTGCATTTAGAAGATGAGCGGATTGGAGGGGAAAAGCTGCTGCCTTGGGATGCATGAAGTTGCTTTGGAGGCATTTTAACGTTTAGACGAGCTGACTAAGTGATAGATGACTCGATCGAAGACTCTTAATGATCGATCGATGATGTGACTCATATTTGAGCACATTTAGTCCCCGAATTAGCCTCGTTCCTATGCTTTTTAGTGCATAATTGGGTCATTTACTATCTCTAGTTTCCCATTTTACATATTCTTTGAGATTTAGTTTCCTTGGTAGGAGAGGAGTGCAAACCTTGCATTTACATGGAGAAATGGAGCTAAATTTATCGCATTTAATGACCAAGCATCAAAGGGAAGACGATACTAGAAGACCTATGTAGATAATAAAGTAGATTGGGCAATGATGAAAGGATCCTTGCATCCTCAACAAGATCCCCGCGGATTGTTGAGGAAAGAAGAGAAGAAAAGTGTCTGACCCAGGATCCGAGCGGATTACTGCCAATCCGAGCGTCTCCCTGCCCAGCAATCCGAGCTTCCCGACAGCAAGACGCTCGTCTTGAAGCCTCGCAATCCGAGCGTCTCTCTCAGTGATCCGCTCGGATCTCCTTACAGGAACCACCGTGCCAGCTTCCTAGATGCTCGGGACGAGCATATCTTCATTGGACTAGCAAAACGGAGATGCTCATCTCCTGGGAGAGGAGCACTTCCTCAACATTTCTTAAGGGTCTTAATAGTCATTTAAGCCCTTAGTAACCCTAATCTTTGTACCTAATCTTTCGTATAAATACCCCTTTGTACTACCTAGATTAGCATCTGGTCTAAATCTTGTCTTAATACAATCTTAATGCTATCTTAATCTTGTAATCAACTCTTAATCTAGTATTAATACAAATCTCATTTCTTAATCTTTCCTTAATTTCTCTATTGTTCATCATTTATTTTGGGTATTTAGAAGATTATTTGGGGTTTATTTGGAGGATTGACAACCTTCCATCAATCATCAAGTATTTTTATTATTCCTTGATTTATTATTTGGAATCATCTTTATAGGTATAATTCTCTCTTAATCCTTTTAATTATTGTTAATCATTTATATTTGTTCATCATCTTTTGCCTTGCTAGTATGATTGACAACCTTGTTAGCATGTTAAACATGATAATGAGTGAGTAGTCTCCTTAACTAGGGTTAATGGGGAATTAGGGGAAACCAACATGGGGATTGATTCATGCTTAATCTAATATGTTTTCATAATTATTTTGCTTGCTTGTTATGATTCCAACTTATGCACATGTTATGTTTGATGAAATGCGAGCCTATGAATCCTTGCATTTTTTACCCATCACTTACCTTTTCAATGAGACTTGTAAGACATAAACCAACTCAAGTCTCATTAGACCATGCATATAGTTGGATAGGAAGGATTAAGTCGACTTGTAGGTGTTGTACAATCTAATCGATTCGGCTGCGGGACCCAAACCTTCTTAGGGATTGTAATATATACACTAACTCGATCCCATCATAACAATAAGTGCTTGCATCTAGTAGAAAACATGTTTGTATTATCAAATCCCATGAATCCCCTATGAACGCATGACACCCTAGTGCTTTTAATCAATTGTTTACATCTCATTTTAATCATCTTGCTTATTTTTGTTACTTCACTTTTATATTGTTAATTAGCTTAGTGATCTCCTATCTCAACCCAAATTGTGACACCCCTAGACACAACCATTTGTAATTGAAAATCCTACATCAATACCCGTTCCTTGGGATCCGACCTTTACTTGCCTCTTTACTAAGAGTAGTTTGTGAAGTTATAAATATTGTTTCAGTGAGGTGACTTCTGATGACGAGTTTAACCTTCGAACCAAAAATGGCGCCGTTACCGGGGATGGTGTTAACTTGATTTGATTTTCTCTAATTGTTTTTAGTTGTGTCTTTCTTTACCTTGGGGAAGTCAAACTCCTCAAGGTTTGTTCTAATTGTTTTTGAGTTGTTTGATATTTTGCATGTCTAGGAGATCACAAGGTAACTTGTTACCCATTGATCTTGAAAGAACTTTGACCAACAATAGAAGACTTGCTAGAAATACTTTGAGAGTTATTGGTGAGATTGTGGACATTCAACCAAATAACATCGAGTTTACCAACCTTTTTGCAAGAGAAGGAGAGGATAACCCAACACAAAACCAATGACAAAATCAACCTACACTGCCTTGTAGATACCCAGTATCTGCTGAGACTCCAACAAACACCCGATGATTATCGGACTACAACATGTTTTGGAATCGCGGCGTTTGATCGACAGTTTGTGTACAACTTTACGTCGGAAAACTTAAAACGATTTCGAAAATAAAACATTTTAAAACATTTCAAAAATACCTGGAGTGTTTGATGCACGACGACGGGGTCGCAATGACACTAACTAGAGACAAAACCGACACCGGACCAAAAACCGACTCAAAAATTCAAATCCCGACTCCAACAATGAGTCAAACCGAGTCTACCACCAAAAACAAAACATTTCAAACCTTCTACCTTAAGTTTTCCCGGATTCATGTTGGTCAAGTACCAAACATGTGACTACAAAACCTAGGATAGAACAAATCATGATTGCGTTTGTTGTGAAAGTGACAACACAACTCGAAGAACAGCGACGTGGCTCGCGCCTCTTTGAGCAGCCCAAATGGCCACGTCGCTCAAAACTCACACAACCACTCATTCTCCAATAAATACCCCTCAAATGCCATCCATTTGAGACTTACGCGAGTGTCGGCCCCCTCTTTTCTCCCTTAAAATTCTCGACTCGACTTCTTAAGTCACAACCCGACGCGTATTTACGACCTACCAATCGTAAACACGAGCCTTACACATTGTTTGGTACCGTCATCGTGCATTATATCACTTGACCGACCACTACACCGTCACTAACATTAAAACACTCTTTTTACTTACCAAAACGGTTTTAAACCGAGTTTTTTCCGATCAAACGAGTTGTTACACTTACGTCGGTCACTCGCCATAACCAAACATTTAAGTATGAGGGTGAAAAAATCCTCTTTTATTATGTCTTCATTTGTTTCATGACTATAACATGCTAAAACTTGCATAACATGAACCAAAACATGGAATAAACGAGCCAAAACTGATTTTTGGTCTGAGGCAGAAGCCCCTTAGGTCGCTAACTTGCCCGCGCCTAAATGGGGTGTTCAGACCAGAGATCAACCGTGTTTGCTCTCGTCATTTCCTTTTAATCCACCTTCATATTTGTAATCGGTTTTCACCATTCCAAGTATTTTCGAACCCTTTTTATTTTATTTCACTTGTTTTAACCATAAAGCATTTTTCACCCTTGGTTCCTCATACCATGACTGTTAAATCCGTGTTTCGGTGATAATATTTGGTTAATGACATTTAAAAGGTATTTTAAAGCCTTTTATTTCATTTCTTTACGTTTCCAAACAAACATATTAGTCACCAACACAAAGTCATACTTGGTTCTACATACCATGCCGGATTTTAATTCGGGTACGATGATGAGTATCGACTAATAACATTCAAATGGACTTAAAACAATTAGTCCATAATTTTTTCAAAACTATTCATTTCAAGTTTGTCAAATCGAACCCGACACCGAATATTATCCAAATAATGATGATTATTCGAGTCTAGTTCTTCAAATCAACAAATGCGGTCTAAACGACCCCTTCAAATCAAACCGGGTTCAAATACCCATTTTCAACACGTTTTATAACGTTTTCTAAAAGGTCAGAACACGGCACATAAACCGTGGGCTAACCCGCGCCTAAACAAGCTCTCCATTTCTCACTTTCAAAAACAGAGGGAGGCCCCTTACACCGCCGGCTGGCTCGCGCCTCATGTAGCCGTCTGGTACAGGGCCCGCTCCCTTCCAGCATTAGTCCAGGACGATCCCGACTCCGGTTAACCCGGATATAGGACGGATCAGATGACTATTTCGATTATTCAAAATCATATTTGCAAAATGCCTTACTAAGACAAATGGATCATGTTATGCACCCTAAACCTAATACGGTAAATGGATGTTTAATTTCCGTCTTGCATGCAAATCAATCATTAATCCAACTCGACATCTTATACTTGATACTTGGATTAAATCAACTGACTTAGAAAGCTCTCACATGTTAGGTTTAAATTATTGGATGCGCATTCATGCATTTAAACCGTTTTATCAATTTTTGCATTCAACCAACCAAGATTGATCAGTAGAGGCCGCTAACGCGGGCGGGATTGGGTGTCTGATTAAAGGGCTTCCCAATACATACCTTCACCTCTTACTCAGAAACTTTGGATAGTGGACGACCTTATCCAGGGCGTACGAGAGTCATTCTAGAGATAGGATGCTAAAGAGGGACGATTTCCTTATCTTTAGTACCTATGTCAAACGCTGCTTTGTGCTTCGATTTGACCGAGGTATAAAGTGGATTTCGAACGGGTTCCAGGCATCCCACAAATGCTTGGTGGCGACTCCGAACATCTCTAATCGTTTCGAGACCCTTACCGAGACGAAACCGACTGATCTAAAACGATCCGGTCGAAAGCATTTTTACGCCGCCGAGCGTGGCTTTCAAAAGACCGCTGTATGTCAATAGATCGGCTGGGCTTGCAGGTGGGCCATGTCCACAGATTGGCGACTCCACTGGGGAAAACTAGGACACTTACGTCTTTGTGATCCCTAGATGGTGAGACTCGAACGAGATCTTGGTTGGAATGCATTAATTGATATTACGGTCACGGTCTGGTTCCTTGTCCGGGCCCACAACCTAACCCTTTTCGACCAATTGGCTCGTCTCGTCGGCGTGAGTTTTCTCATCCCCGCGTTTCGAATCCCGATTGAGTCAAGCATACCATTGACGTTACACATTTCTGTTTCGTCAAAGAGCTTTCATCACTTTCGAGCACGAGGCTAGGGCACCCTCCTTACACATTTTGTTTGGATTGGTAACCCTCTCGCAAATCGGGGTTTGATTGCTTGGTGTGTAACCCACCCTTTTAAGCCAAAACCCGTGTCAGCATAATGCATAACATAATGAACTGCGAGTGCTTATGTGCTACTTGATCATAAGTACTTCCGTGTCATTTTCAAACTTTCAAAATCACCTTTCTGCGCCGTTATAATGGTTGTTTCAAACCTCGGTCTTTCGCCGACCGTTGCATTTCAAATGACACGCCTTTCTAGGCCGTCGTAATGACGATTTTCAAACCCGGTTTTGTATAACCATTTCAACACACCTTTCTTGGCCGTCGTAATGACGATTTTCAAACCCGGTTTTGTATAACCATTTCAACACGCCTTTCTAGGCCGTCGTAATGACGATTTTCTAACCCGGTTTTGTATAACCATTTCAACACGCCTTTCTAGGCCGTCATAATGACGATTTTCAAACCCGGTTTTGTATAACCATTTCAACACGCCTTTCTAGGCCGTCGTAATGACGATTTTCAAACCTTGTTTTGTATAACCATTTCAACACGCCTTTCTAGGCCGTCGTAATGATGATTTTCAAACCCGGTTTTGTATAACCATTTCAAACACGCCTTTCTAGGCCGTCGTAAAGACGATTTTCAAACCCGGTTTTGTATAACCATTTCAACACGCCTTTCTAGGCCGTCGTAATGACAATTTTCAAACCCGGTTTTCTACAACCATTTCAAATCACCTTTTTGCGCCGTTATAATCGCCGCGTCTAGACATGAATTTTAACCCGTTTCGCGCCGACAATGGCTCTTTCAAAACCCGAGAAAAGCACATATCCTTTTCTCGAGACACTTTCGAGATCCCGAGGACCATACACTGTCCCCGAGACCTCTTCAAACATTTCAAACCCGATTTTCAAAACATACAATTTTGAATTTCAAAAACCGTCTTGGGAAACAATGCACTGTTTTCCGAGCCGACTCAAACTCAAACCGTCTTTTGCAAATAAACTTAAGACGACCCCTCTCAACTGATCGACTTGCGGAGATTTCTATCTTCGGAAGCCGTCCATTTAAGCGACAAATTAATCTTTTTGAAAATTTCTATTTTCGAAAACTTCAGTCCACCATTCCAATTCCGCCTCGTGTCTATCGAGTCAAAGCAAACGTACTTATGGGTCTTTACTTATGAGTCGTCTCACCACGAGACCCGTCCAACGGCGTCACGCCGTCATGTTGGACTCGTGTCAAAGGTTCGGTCAAACACCATCACGTCATAAATCGAGTCAGCACCGAGGGACCACACACGGTCACCCTCGTCTTGTTGAGTCTGATCTTTGTCCCGTCCTTTGTGTTGTCTGCGTTTAGTCTTGGAACCGTGTCGGATTGAGTTGTAATGTGAGCCGTTTTTCTGCCTCAGAGCCATGGCCCCGTGTTCAGCTTCGTCCAACAACAACAATGACAACAACAGAGATGTCACAACCGATCAGCTAGCCAGCCTGCTTACCGCTCTTAAGGTCACCCTGGATCGCGTCGAGACCCGTATCGACGCCCTGGAGAACAAAGAAACTGGGGAACACAATACCCATCTCCGACTAAAACTGAGAAGAGGCTGAAGCTCTTGGAAGAATAGCTCCTAGCCCGGGGTAACAATATCCATCTTGAGAACAACCGAAGGTTCGAACCTGTTGGGGACCAGTTACCTGACAACTTCACCCTGACCGATGTGCCTAAGTTCAAGGGAGTGGAGGACCCACTCAACCATATCCGTGCTTTCAAGGACTACATGGCCCTTAAAGGGGTCAAACAGGAACTTTTTACCCGTATTTTCCCGTCCTCTTTGGAGCCGATTCCTCGCCAATGGTACTACTCCCTTGATCCAAAAAACCTTACTACTTGGTATGAGATCGCAGTTGAGTTTGCCAAACAGTATGCCGACAATGTCGAGATCCAGGCCAATACCCGTACTCTCGAAGTGCTAACCCAGAACGACAAGGAGGGGTTCACTGAGTTCCTAACCCGTTGGAGGAGGGTGAGTACTCAATTGGTCAGTAAGCCGAGTGAATCAACTTTGGTGGAAAAGTTTGTCAACAATCTCCGCCCAGTTTATGCCAACCTACTGAGATACCAAAATATCAAGACCTTCCAAGATCTGCAGATTCTGGGGACGCGCATTGAGGATGACCTCCGAAAGGGTGTCTTAGCCAAGACTACTGGCAGAGGTTACCAGGGAAACACCTTAACCGGATCTCGCCCTTACGGCCAGACAAACAAGATTGATGAGGTTAACCTCGTCGAACCATATACTAAGAGAACTGAGCGCCCCCAGAGAGTGTTTACCAACATAGGGTCGACCTACCCAAGTGCCCTGAAAAGGCTCATGGACCAAGGGAAGTTACAACTGATCGGACCCACCCCGGATCCGACCGATGCCAAGAAGTCCCGGTTCTGGAAGCCCAACGCTTACTGTCAGTATCATCGAGGGAAGGGGCATGATACCGAAACTTGCTTCAAACTCAAGCACCTCATTCAAGACATGATTGAGAAAGGAGATTTGCCTTTACCCCCACCAACTGAACCGAACAACAAAACGAATCCCCTAGGAATTCACGCCATCTCTAACGATGAGCCGACCCTAGACTGCTCTCACCTCATCCTGCCAATTGACGACGAGGTGAATGCTTTGGAAAAAGATCCTTCAGACGGGGTGTTTGTGTTTAGTGCTGCCACTATGCTCACTATGTTTCAACAAGTTTAGGAGGCCATAGCCAACTTTTCTGAGAGAATCACCCGACTCGATGACGCCTACCGTCGACTCATCTTCAATCCTCCAGCACCGCGCCCGAGGGAGAATTTCCCAAGCATTCAAAACTACCCACCCTAGGATGGATTGCTCCCGCGACCATTCTGGCATAGACCTCACGAAAATCACCCTCAAAATAACTAACCTCAAAATAACTACCCCCACAAAAATCACCCACACAAAAACCACCCTCACAAAAGTATCCCTCACAAGAACTACCCACCAAGGAATACCCCTCCAAGGTATCCTCGAGACTTCGAAATTAACGGCATATGGAGAGATGATGTTGAGGATGTCTATATCATCCCAGGGAAGGAGAAGCGGACGAAAGAAATTGGGCATCTCACCCGGTCCGGACGTCCCTATCAGAATCCGAACAATACAACGGTCGTTCCAACAACGAATGACCAAATCGTCTCAGAGGTGGACACTCAACCAACGGCTCCTGAGAACTCGATCCTGAAACAGCTCCAGAAAGCAAAAGCCGAAATCTCAATTTGGCAACTGATCGCAACGTCTTTTGAGCATCGACAGGGCTTGCTGCAGGCCTTGGGAAAATTAACCGTGCCCTCCACCTCTTCCCCTGAAGAAATAGTGGCGCACATGACGAGGGACGCCTCTGATATGAATAACCCAGTCGTCTTCTCCGACGAGGATATCCCTCCGTTCGGAGCCAATCATAACCTGGCCCTATATATCACCGTACAATGCCTCCAGAAAAATATACCCATGGTCCTCGTGGATGACGGTTCCTCGGTGAATGTCATTCCTCTCAAGACTGGCCACAGGCTGGGTATCAAGGAATCTGATTTGGTCCAGACAAATCAAGGAGTACGCGCCTACGACGGCACTCGTCGCAAGGTCGCTTGGCTAGTTACTTTGACCGTCGAAACCGGACCACTGGAAAGACAAACCAGTTTTCAAGTGGTCGACATCGACGCGTCCTTCAAAATGCTCCTGGGATGTCCCTGGATTCACGCCGTCAAGGCGGTCACCTCAACTCTCCACCAGAAGATCAGGGTCCCCTTCAACGGGAAAACGGTCACAATTCCCGCTTCCCCAATCAAAGCAGTTATGAGAAAGGGGACAGCCTCCCAAGCCATTGAGGAGGATGATAATGAAATGTGGGGTTTCCAAGCCGTAAACGCCATAACTGATGAATTGACGCCCTCTGATTGTGACCCGTTCACCAACCTCACGGTCAACCGTATTATGATGCATCAGGGTTATTTCTCGGCTTTGCCGCTCAATCCACTGAAGGACCCATTGCCTCCCTTGAAACAGGCTAAGGTCTCCAACATTTCCTTTGGGCTGGGATACGAACCTACCGACAAAGATATCCAGGAGATGAACCTCCTAGTCCGAAAACGCAAGAAGCACGGGGTTATCCTCCGTCCCTACCATCTGACTCTCAACGGATACTTTGTCCCCGAGGGAGAGTCCGAGCTCTACCATGGCTTTCCGGAGCCAATCTATGACTCTGTGGTGAACGCTAGGTACCCGGGAGTGGAAGTCTTCCAGGACTGCTACTTTATCCCCGACAACATCGAAGCTACATCAACTGAGTCCAAGCCGTCACCATGCCTTGACGGACAAGCTGTCACACTCCTCTTTGGGAAAGATAACGTCAAACACCTCGACTATGAGGACATCATCAACATCGCCCTGAAGGACAATCAATTTGATCCAACCGCCTTGATCTCCGATCATCGACCAAGAAAGCTACCCAAGGCCTGGAGGAAGACCATCAAGTGGACCGATCGCCAAGGCCGCATTCTCAAGATAACAACCGGAGAAGGCCCTATGTTCAAGGAGGAAAGTGAAGAAGGATCCGAGTCTGAGTCCGAGTCGGAGTCGAGTCCTGTCGTAGCTCCTAACGCTCCCGATGTCCCGGTCAAGGTCCCCTTCCCTCTTGTTTTATCACAAAGTCGTGGCCGATTCGTAGGTCGAGTCTACTAGGGTCACCCCCACTCCCATGAAAGGTGACAACCTGGAGCCTTCCAGGGGCCACCTCCTCTGTTGTGTCGCCTCTGACCGACCACGAGATGTCTGTCCTTTCCGAGCTTTTCGCTCGTGTCAACTTAATGAACGCTAAGTTTGCTTATGACTCGTCTCAATTTAATCGCAATGCATCTCGAATGACTATGAGGAATTTGACTTGAGTGACTACCCACCTCACCTAGCCAAAGAACTTGACAAACGGGAAACCAGAACCCCCATTATTGAGGAGACCGAACCTATTAACGTTGGAACCGACAATACACCTCAAGAACTTAGGATAGGGACAACCCTGGACCCCTCGGAAAGACAACAGTTCATTGACCTCCTCTACGAATACAAGGACGTGTTCGCCTGGTCTTACAGAGACATGCCTGAGATTGACAGAGAAATTGCAGAGCACCGGATACCCATTAAACCCGGGGCTAAACCTGTGAAGCAGAAGCTACGCCGGATGCGTCCTGAGTGGGCCCTGAAAATCAAGGAAGTAGTGGATAAACAGTTCAAGGCTAGTTTTATCAAAGTGTCTGAATACTCGGATTGGGTGGCCAACATTGTGCCCGTACCAAAGAAAGATGGAAGAATTCGGGTTTGCGTCGACTTCAGGGATCTGAACAAGGCGAGTCCAAAGGACGACTTCCCTTTGCCACATGTTGACATTCTGGTGGACAATACTGCCGAGCATGCTCTCCTATCATTCATGGACGGGTATGCTGGGTACAACCAGATTAAAATGGCTGAGGAAGACATGCACAAGACTGCGTTCACTACACAGTGGGGTACATATTGCTACACGGTCATGCCTTTCGGCCTCATCAACACCGGAGCAACCTATCAAAGAACCGCTACCACTCTCCTACATGATATGATGCACAAGGAGGTAGAGGTATATGTTGATGACATGATCGTCAAATTTAAAGAACAAGACGGCCACATCAGTGCCCTCCGGAAATTCTTCGCTCGTCTGCGGAAATATAACATGAGACTAAATCCTCAGAAGTGTGCATTTGGGGTCACCTCCGGAAAACTCTTGGGACATGTCGTCAGCAAAAGAGGCATTAAGATTGATCCAACCAAAATCAAAGCCCTTCAACAAATGCCTCAGCCTAGGAACGAGAAGGAGATTCGGGGATTTCTCGGTCAGGTCCAATGCATCAGCCGGTTCATTGCCAAGCTCACTATGATTTGTGAACCGATATTCAAGAAACTTCGCGCCTCCGATCACACTGATTGGGACGACGACTGTCAGAAGGCCTTCGACAGGATAAAGGAAATCCTATCCAAACCTCATGTCCTCATGCCACCTCAACCGGGGATTCCTCTATCCCTATACCTGACTATTACCAACACAGCCATGGGAGCAATGATAGCACAAACTGTCGACGACGAAGAACGAGCCATCTACTATATCAGTAAAAAGTTCATTGAGTACGAGACGAGGTTCACCCAACTGGAGAAGACATGTCTTGCCCTAGTATGGTCAACAAAGAAGCTGCGGCATTACATGCTCAGCTACACGGTCCACATCTACTCCAAGATGGACCGGTTAAATACTTCTTCGAAAAACCCGTACAAAATGGAAGGCTGTCTAGGTGGACACTCATGCTGTCCGAGTTCGATCTCAAGTTTGTACCCCTCAAGGTTATCAAGGGAAGAGCAGTTGCCGATTTCCTAGCAGAGAATCCCGTCAACGAAGACCCGACGACCGACACATGGTCACTTCCTGACGAAGACATCCTTTGTGTTGATTCTGACGCATGGGACCTATACTTCGACGGTGCATCTAATCTGAGAGGCTTCGGGGTAGGAATCCTTCTAATATCACCAGAGGGAGAACATGTTCCGATCTTGGTCAAGACTAGACTTCGCCGTCACCAACAATGCCGCTGAATATGAAGCATGCCTCATCGGCCTACAAGCAGCCATCACACTTGGCATCAAGAGATTGAGGGTCCACGGCGATTCCTCGCTCATCATCAATCAGGTGTCCGGATCATGGAAAATCCGATCTGACAGCTTAGCTCCCTACCGAGCAAAGATCAATCAAGAGGCCGAGTTCTTCGACCAAATCGACTATTTCCACTTGCCGCGAGAGGAAAATCAATTTGCTGATGCCCTGGCAAAACTGGCCGCGCTCGTCAACATACCTGACGACATGACATCAATGCCCCTATGTGTCGAGAGAAGGAGCGAGCCAGCCCACATTTGTGCCATTATCAACGACGAGGAAAGCCATGATGAACCTTGGTACCAAGCCATCCTCAATTACAAAACCAAAAACGAATTCCCTCCCAACTCTGATCAAAGAAGACAAAGAGCCATCCGTTTACTTGCATCACAATTCATGATAAACCAAGACCAATTATACAAAAGAACACCCCAAGGAATTCTCCTCCTTTGCATTGACCATCACAAAGCCCAGAAAGTCATGGGAGAGGTTCACGACGGAGAGTGTGGCCCTCACATGAGCGCAATGATGCTTACACGGAAAATCACACGGCTAGGTTACTACTGGACCACCATGGAGGCCGATTGCCGTAACTACGTCAAACATTGCCACAATTGCCAAATCTTCGCCAACATACAACACATACCACCATCCCTTTTATACACCATGACATCACCCTGGCCTTTCTCAACCTGGGGCATCGACATCATCGGGAAAGTCTACCCGGTATGCACCAAGGGGCATTGCTTCGTCCTCGTCGCCATTGACTACTTCACCAAATGGGTAGAAGCACAGTCATATGTAGTCTTGACCGCCAAACAAGTGGCCAAGTTCATTCAAAACAACATCATCTGCCGATATGGGGTACCCCATGAAATCATCAGCGATCAAGGCTCTCACTTCCGGGCGGAAACTCAGGCCTTGCTGGACAAATACAAGATCAAGCGACATCGATCATCCCCCTACCGTCCCCAAACCAACAAAGCGGTGGAGGCAGCGAACAAAACTCTTGTCACCATTATCAAGAAAATGCAAGACAACTACCGCGATTGGCCGAGCAAACTCCCGTTCGCACTCTGGGGATACCGAACCTCCATTCGAACACCGACAGGCGCCACACCCTTCTACCTAGCATACGGTATGGAAACGGTTCAACCGGTAGAGTTAGAGGTCCCTTCTCTATGCATCCTACTGGAGAGTCAAGTCCCTGAGGCGGAATGGACCCGTCGAAGGTACGAACAACTCACTCTTCTAGACGAACGGCGACTCAACGCCTTGCACAACGTCCAGCTATACCAACGATGTATACAACGGGCATTCAACAAGAAGGTCAAACCCAGAAACATCCAGGAGGGCGACTTGGTCCTCAAGTCAGTTCGAGCACCATTACCCGTCGATCCGAGGGGAAAATTCAAACCCAACTGGGCCGGGCCATACCTGGTCAAGAAAATACTTTCGGGCGGCGCAGTGAGACTGAGTGACCTAGATGGGGAGGACTTTACAAACCCGACCAACCTAGACCAACTCAAGAAATACTACCCTTGAGCCATAACAACCAACGACCTAACCTAGTTTTACAACTAGCAACGACCTCAAACCTTTTCAAGTCAAGCTCCTCAACGTGTTCTGATTTGAAACTGCATGTTTTATCGAGTCTAAGCTGCGGCACCTTGCCCGTTTTGAATGTCCTTTGATCTGTCAAAGGCAACGTCCATTTGCACTAAAACAAAACAACCCCCTGAACTACGAGCATGGTTTGATTTCGCCTCTTCAGGTGAATACGTAGGCAGTCCCTCTTATGCCTGAGGGATACAACCACAAAACCCAATTCAAATTAACAAAACATTTCGAACTTCGATATTGGTTTGATTTCACCTCTCCCGGTGAATACGTAGGCAGTCCTTTCTTACACAAGAAGGATACAACCATTCCCACAATCAAAAACAACCATCCCCATACAAAAATCCCACGTACAAAAACATCCCAAAAAAAGGAAAAGGGAAAACCATTCCCTTTTTCCACAAAAATACAAAATGAGCCTTTCTCCCTTTCCACAAAATACCACTTTTCCAAGTGCAAATGTTTAGGACGATTCAAACTGAATTGCCTTCACCAAATGGATGGAAGAAACAAGTGTTCACAATTTTCGACACGAGCAATCCTCTTATTTAATTAATAATGGGAGGGATTACGTTTCAACAACAAATAAAGCTCGACGAGTCTACAACTTGTCAAAGCTAAGGTGTCAACTAAAACACCTCACATAATAAAACTAGCACAAAACACACAACAACTAGCTAGTACAACATAATAAAAACCTACAACAATAATACAATATAATAATAAAGTGGGTAATGGAGGTCTTCACTCTTCCATTCTACCCTTGCCTTTTCCCTCGGGGTACATCTTCCCCTTGTTCTTCTTGTTGGCCCGCCTAGCATGGAATTCTTCGTCGGAACGGATCCAAAACGGATCTAAGGCGGCGACGGCCTCCGGTCTAGCACAAGACCCCATATTCGACCCACGACGAGCCAATGCACGGCCCACCATATTCTTGGGGCTGGAACTCCTCCTCTTCGGTGGTCTCATCACATCGGGAGTAGCTCCATCAACATACTCCTCGAAGAAGGCACGGTTGGCCTTGCCAACCTCTCGATACTTCAAATCGACGACCTCGTCCTTACGAAATTTGGATCTCTCTTCCAAGGACGGAGCACGTGACCACTTGACATAAGCGGGAGTCACCCATGTCGTGGCAACGGGGTTTGGTACCTCCCAAAGCGGCCGAGTGGCCCACCATCTTTCGAAGACCTCCACAAGCTCGGAGTTCCGGAAAACATTCTCTTGGACAAGAGTATCTTGAGCGGGCACCTTTTGTTGACGCCCCATTTGCCTCATGAGCCTTTCGGAATAAATGTAGGAAACAACCTTCAAACCCACCACCATCAAAGAACGAGGACTAGCACCCGAAGCGGGCAACCCCGTGAAGGACCTCAAGTGCCACCACGGCACCACCCAACGGATATGAGGACCGCCCTCCTTCGCCAATCTCGCGGCCCAATAGGCCTCGGTGGAAGCAAAACTATCCGGGTACAACTTCTTCCTCATGGTAAGATGACGGAAGGAATAATAAGAAGAATCAACCGGAGGCTCTACATACCTTAGCCTCTCCAAGAGCCACACTTGGAGGATCCTCGGGGATCCGAAAGAGGGAGCTTCTCCACAAGAGCCTTCCTTGTCCAAAGCTTGGATAATCTCTCCAATCACCAACCATGATGGATCTCTACCATGCTCCATTTGCTCAATCACATGGATAAGGGTCATGCTACCATGGCATCTTGGCCCCTCCTTCTTCAAGACATCAACAAAGAGGTACACATGGACAAGGCAAAATGCAAGAGCCCTTCTCCTAGCCACTTCTGAGACATTAGCATCCAATCGGTTTGAAAAGATGTTGATAAGAGCCAACATGTCCACATCATGTGGAGCAAGAAGAAAGTTGACTTAGCTTGTTGACAAGCCCAACATGGAACGGAATTTCTCCTTATAGCACAACCGAGTCGGAGGAAGCACCGGAAAACAACCCGGCCACCCACCAATGGATTCAACTTCTTCGGCAAGAGGACAAAGGTCACCTTTCGGGAAAACGTAAACATGATGTTTCGAATCCCAAAATTGAGAACATGCTTCAAGAAACGAAGGTTGCACCTTGACTTGATGAAGCACCAACAATTGACCAACTCCCATGTAAACGAGTTGATATTTTTCGGGAGGCGGCAAATCCCGGCACCATTGTCGCAATGCGTTCTCAAAAGCATCCATGAAATATTTTTGTGGAAGAAGAAGAGGTTTTGTAGAGATGATGTTGTGTTTCGGATGATGAAACAATGAAGCGCAAACGTCCCTATTTATACAAAATGATCAGCGCATTTTTCAGAAAAAGGGGAGAGCCGGCTCCCATTGCCAGGCTGCTCGCGCCTCTTTGAGGCTTCTCCAGGATTCCCGCTGTTGACTTGTCTCTTTCAACTTGTGCTTTATCCTGACACCTCAAACCTCCCGCCAGGAAGCTCGCGCCTCTTCGGGATGATTCAAGAAGTTGTGTTTCCTTCCACTCACATTTTCTTGTTTTCGCGTTTTACGAATTCCGACACGGTTTCCATGACGCAGCTTTAAACATACGAATCTTTCTTTCTTTTTTTTAAGGGGGGGAAGGGCTAGTCGCCCCGATCCGCGATGGATCGTTTCCATGTCAGTCGAAATTCCGGAAATTTTTCGCTTTTTCGCAATTTTCCATCAATAATCAAAATCGGAAATTGATAACACGACATCAATTTTCCTCAAAAATTCAAGCACTCACAAATTCGAGTCTTGACCTCAAAAATCAAAAATCAAATATACTCGCAAAAATTCTTTTCTAAAATTATTTCCTAACGGTTTAAGTTTGGAATTTTTCAAATCAATTTCAATGATTTCGATGCAATTTAATTCACGACACGAGTTAATTGCTCAAATTTTCAAGTCAATTCCTTTTGAATTCCGAACGTGACGATTCGTCACGGAATTTTCAAAATTCATTTCAAAATTTCAATTTTAACTTCAAGTCATCTTGGTTAATTTTGATTTTCGATCAAATGTTCTACGTGTTTTCAATCAAACACTTTTACATGTTTGCATCTTTGCATATGTGCTATCTGTTGCCTGTTTTTCTACACTAACGATGCAGGAACTGGTGCAAAGCGAAAGGAGAATCGACAGCCAACAGCGCTCCTCCGAAACACAACACAAAAAAGGCCAAAAATCACAAAATGAACCACAATCCAAAAACACATATATACAAACCGCCTCACGCAAAATGTAAATATGTACAGACAAGAGTCCAAGACACGGACAAACTACAACAACTACTCAACGTCTCCCGTCGGACCAGTCCTGGTCTCACTAGGAGTCGCCGCCAACGCATACACAACCACCTGCTCTGGCTCCCTCTCCGGAGAACTCTCCAGCGTCTCCTCCTCCATCACAACGCGAAGCTCCTCCGCCACAGCCAACTGAGCCCTGAGAGAGGCAATCTCCGCGTCTCGGCTCCGCAGCTCGTCCTCACGATGCCTCAAGTCCTGGTCCCGATGGATGATCCCCAGCTCCTGGCCCTCGATCGTCGACCTGGCTGCCTCCAACTCAGCGCGGACCCGAGCAAGCTCCGCCGGATCCACAGTGCCCTACAAAACACAATAACAGATCCTCAAGATCTAAAAACATGAAACACAACACCAAACACACAAAAACAGCACACAAAACGTACCTGAGAAAGCCGCGCCTCCCTCGCAGCCAGGTCACCAGCAAGCGCCCTCCAGCGGTTAGCCATCCGCCACAAGTCCTGGTGACTAACAGTCGTCACCTACAAAACAAAAATGTCCTTCAATACAATGTAAGGCAAGGTGTAATTGGGTAAAGTGTTCAAGTCAGGAACTCACCCTCAGAACGATCAACCTCCACTCCATGCCAGCATCGGTCACCTCGGCCGCCGCGGGCTCTGGTAAGCGCAACTGAAGCTCCTCGCCACCCGGCCCCTGAAAAGTGGTCTCCGTCAGAAAAGCTGGGGGCTGAGTCCTCATCAGCAAGTCGACTCCCTGCAATTTGGATCCACATCGAAGATGACAAACCCTCCTATTAAGAGAGGCGATGAAAACAAAAAACAGAGGAAAATATACCTCGATCGGGTACCAAGCAAGCAACAACTCCTCACCTCCTTGACCGTGAAGGTGCTCCTCAACCTCATCAGGGGTCGACTCCTGGAACAACACCCTAGGCGGGTCAACCGGCACGACGAAAGTCTCGGTGAAGCACTGGCGAACTAAACGCTCGCCCAGGTACCAAACCGGCTCAATCCCCATCTCCAAGTACAGACGCAGGGATCTGCGAGGCCGCAAACGCTCCCTGATGGCAGCCGGTACACCCGTGTAGTGCTCCCAAGGCCGCCCCACAAACTGCATTCAAAACAAAGCTATTCAACTAACTGGGGGCTTCATAAGCTACCTAATCATCCTATCTCTATAAAGGAGAGGGGGAAGAGAGCAAGAACTTACATCAGCAACCCGAAGCTTGTTCACGCAACGCCTGCAGTCCTCGTAAGTCGACTTAATCGACTTCTTCCGAGCCATCGTCCAACCCCTCACAGCAGGGTAAGTCGAGGGAACACCGACTGTAGTCCCCAGGTGCAGAGGAGTGAAGTAAGCATACAACCAAGCCTATAATCAAACACAGCAAACACAAATCAGCCAATTTCTCAAAAATTGCCAAAATCAAAATCAAAATCAAACTCAAAAAACTACCACAAAAAAAAACTCGTACCTCAAAGATAAGGCCGGGACCAACCAAAGCAGGAGCACTGCCCGCCCCCACTGTCTCCGGACGCACCGCCGCGTGCAAGTACCGGGTGAAACTCGCCAAAGCCGGCGTAACGCAGTCAAACCGACCCAAAGTGTCAAGGTCGGTGAGGAGAGGAAGCACCTTGGTCGACAAGCGCTCACCCTTTTCACCAAAGTACGTGGCACCCAAGAAGTACCACAACCACAGCCGTGCCTCCTTCGTGTCGACCTCAACCTCTACCTCCGGACTCTCCAACGGCGCCGGAGTGACACCTGCCTGTTGGGAAATGTGTCCTCAACAATAGTGCGATCACATGATTTAAATATCATAATTAAATCTCAAATTAAGAATACGTGAGGGATGATTCTTTATACAGTCGACTGACCGTCATTAATCGGTAATGATTGGCTAACTAGAGTTTGACATTGTCGTGTGTGGTGGTGTTGATTGATCCCTTTAGGTCACACCTATAGGATGAAGCCCAAATAGATATTTAATTAATTGTATGCGATACGAATTAATTAATTCCTTAATTGTGGGAGTGCAATTTTGCGTCTTATTATAATGTGATTAAATAAGATTTAAATTTAGTAATTAAGTGTTATATTACTAAATTAGTTGAGGTATTAATATAAGTTTTGAGGTAGAGGTAATTAGTTATTTAAAGTTACAAGAAGTTGTAATTTTAACTAACTAGTAATTATGGGACCCATTATATATTGATATAATGGTAGTATACTACTCAAAAAGTGGAGTGTATATTATATTATTAATTGTAATATTTAAGTGTTAATTGATTACATTAATAATTAAATATGTAAGATAGTTAAACATATGACTTATAAGCATTTGTGGGACAAATGACAAAAGGCAAAAATGGACCAAATAAGGACCAATATTTCGGCCAAATGAAGAGTACAAAAGATTCTCTTTTGTCTTTTGTTTGTGTTGGTTATAGTGTGATTGTGACATATCACACAAGCTTTTGTCATACTACTTCTTACACCTTTGTTCCCTACACTCAACCTAAACTAAACAAGAGAATAAAAACAAAAGCAAATTGATTCCCTAAATGGGAGAGTGGCCACCGGTTTTTGGCACTCTAAATAGAGCATTAGTTGCTCATTTTTAGATGTTGGCTTTTGCTTGTTTTTCCTCTAATTTTCCCTCACATGCAATTGCTAAAAATCTCTCTTCAATACTAATACTCTTCAATCTATTACTAGAAGTAGTAATACTAGATATATTAGTAATATTAAGGGAACATTTCTACTACATATCTAGTTAATATTAGTAGGAATTTTTGGGATTAATCTTGGGTGCAATTTATTGGAGTGGCTTCTAAACTTGGAGTCTTAGGAGGATCATCCATCATTATAAGCTCAAGAACAAGTGAAGGAAGGTGACCTTACTTGTGCCCATAATTTCGAACCAATCTACAATGTAAGGAACATTGTTTTTCTCATAAATCTTTCATTTTGTTATGCATGCACTAGATCTAAAGAACAAATAATTAACAAGTTAATTAGTTCACTATTAGAGGAGTCTAATAATAGGTTTATGAACCTAACAAGTGGTATCAGAGCATAAGGATGTTGCATGCATAATCGGTTATTGTTTTTCCGAGTTAAAAGGTTAACATATAAAACTTAAAAATTTGTGATTTATGAGCATAAGCCACGAAATCACCATGCATGTTATATATTCTGGTCCTAAAATGTTTTTAGGTCATTTTTATGATTCATGGAAATTTATTGCTCATTTTAAGGATTTTTGGTCATTTTATTACATTTTTATGACTAAAATGGGAATTAAAATGCTAAAAATAGTTAAATTTCGTTTCTGACCTTGTCAAATTTATATGACCTCACATGCATATTTTACAAGTTGTATGTAAAAGGACGAGTTAATTTGATTAATTTTGCATGATTTATGATTTTTATGAGATAAAAATGGATTAAAAGAGGTAAAATGGTTAAAATTAGTTAAATTTCGAATTAAGCCATGATCTTTTAATATGATGTCACATGCAATATCTTCTTTAGCATGATTTATGGATTTTTGAGTAAAAATGGCATAAATAGTGACTATTTTAGCAAAATTTAGCTAAAACGTATTGCATGGCTTGAGAAAATTATTTTAAGTTGCATTTATATCCCAATATTCAGATCTAAAGTTGTAAAAATTATTGGAGTAATTTTCGGATACTTTATGTATTTTATGAGATAAAACCGATAAAATGCAACTATATTTTCTCAAAATTAATTCAAAAATTTTAACCATGTTTTTTTTGACATTATGAGGGTCATGGAATTATTCCAGAATGTTCAAAAATTTAAAATTCAAATTTTGAAACTTTTATGATTTAATTTGGATTTATTTCATATAAATGATGATTTTAAGGTCAAAAATGAGCATAAAATTAAATCAAGTTGAATTATTGTCAAAAATTTAGTGATGACTGATTTTTGAGTCCTAAAATGTGTTAGGATAATTAACTTGAGCTTAGATGTGATTTAAGTATTAATTAGTGATTTTAAAAGGTTATTATCACGTATTTCCATGAAACCGGGTTATATGTACGACATAAGTTAAATAGGGCGATTTGGCACATCATTTGGCATGATAGATACATATTATAATGCTGCATATTTCAATTGTTGAATGTCTTTTATTTATATAATTTTGAATTATGTAATTTTATCTTAGTATGGCCTTAGTTTTTTATCAATATTACCCGTAATGAAAGGGAATATTGATTCGGTTGTAATTTAATGTGATCTCGTATCACTTTTATTTTTTATTTCATTAGTTTTTCCATTTTACAAATGTATAATAGGAATAGCTTTGTATTTTTATTATTATTTGTAATTATGGAGCATCTTCAAAGACGGTGCAATTCGGAAAGGTGATCCGACAAAGACGGTGTCTTGGGAGGCGTGCCATTTGAAGATTCAAGGGACCAAAGGAGTTGGTTTCCGAATATGTAATAGATTATTTGATTTTCTATTTTAGGAAGGCCATACTAGGAATTTTATTTATTGCTTTGCATTTCTTTTAATATGTTGCATGCATTGCCAAATCGCCATAACAACACATGCATTTCATATCGAGTCATCGACCGTGTCAATTATGATTATCGTAGTTCACCGCTTTAGTTCACTTAAAACGTGATAGATAATAAATTGACAAGACCTCTCACATATTAAAAATTGAGAAAAAGCCTTACCAAATAGTAGAAACCCATGAAGTACCAATTTCGCAAGGGAGTTAATCCGGCTTCACCGTAATACAAACCTTGTTACGTTGGCGAAGTGGGGTAGTAAAAAGTTATTACATCGAAATTTGGATTGAGCTCAACGGAAGTATTGTTGACCGTAGTCGCATGTGTTCCGGGCTAAAGATGAGAATTAGAGTAATTTTTATCGACCGAGAGTTCTAAAAGTAGAATCGATTAAAGAGTTAATCCACCGAGTTATATTAATAAGGGATGAATCGGCTCACCGTGCCCGAGTTGATATGAATTTGGATCTCGGAATCATTTATATAGTTGGGTGGAGGTCACTGTATAAATGCAATACTTGTAGTTAAATTTACGAGTATTATTAAAACGATAGATGATAATTAATTCCTTCATTTCCTATTTTGTAGTCAAATTTGTTTTATCAATTGCAATGACAACTCCAATATCATCTAATAATCATACACCGATCACCATTAATTCTTGGCTCCAATCATTCTATGAAAAATGCTTCTCGTATATCAACGACCCGATTAGAGTACTACGCTTTAGCATTGGTGAAGATGGGAATCTTTGTCTTTTTACTACTTCTACACCTCATACTCATGCCTACCTCTCAGGTAAGAGGTTTATATGAGGGGAATCTCACAAATTCCAAGATATATTTGTTTGATGAAACAAGGAGAAATATCAAATTAAGTGAGAGTTCTAGCAAGAGTGTCCTTGCAAATGAAAGGAGTATTGGTATTAATAAAGGAAAAGCAAAAGAAACCCAAATCCGATTGTGAATTGGAAGTTGATAGTGAGACTACCACAAAACCAAGATGGGTATCCAATCCTACCATGAATATCATTATTTTAATGTCGTGGGCCAATGGAAGCATATATTGCCCCAAGTATTTAGAAGATATCAAAGTTGGGCTTGTTACTCCAAGTGGGACTTGGAAATGTGGAAAAGCTAAACAAGAGTGATATGAATTTGCGATAATGAAAGGGAGCTCGGGTAGCCGCCACTTCAAGAGAAATTTATATACTTGTTTTTGCTAATAGCTTTGAGTTATGATTTACATAATTGTTATTATGTTCCCACTTAGTCTAAAACATTATTTCCATGTGAGACATGAAATGATCTATATTTTGTCCTCAAAGACAATTATTGTATTTTATTGAAAATAGACGTGGATGTGAGCCATGTCACTTATCTTTATGATACACAAGTTTTAGACAGTTCCAACTCATGTAAAGATATCTACATAATACGATCCAAAAGACTCATAATTAGTAATCCAAATGATTTGTACATTTGATTTTTCCAATTAGGTTACGTAAATGAGAAACGCATTAAACGCTAGTGTTGACTAGAATTATTGGACCATTTGATTTTAATCATATGGAATATGCGAATCTTGTCTCCTTTGCAATATAATTTGTACTTCCTTTAGTGGTAAAGGGACACAAGCAAGTGATTTGTTGAGACTAATACATGCTGATGTATGTGTTCAAATGAGCATCACCGCAAGGGGAATTTATGACTACTTCGTCACTTTTACCAATGATTCAAGTAGATAAGGGTATATTTTACTTGATCGAATAAAAGGTGAAGCATTTGAGAGATTTGAGAAATTTCTAAAATGACGTAGAGAACCAATTGAATAAAGTTCTAAGCATTACGACCCAATCGTAGTGGCAAAGATCTAAATAATAAATTTGATTTATTAAAGATGGATTATGACCTAGCGTCACTACCCATAAGATCAAACTAATATGAGTCGGTTTGAGTTGATGAACTCAATTTTGGGAATTTGCAATCCAAAACGGACAAGTAATTCTAATTGGATGGTCAACCATGAGATACATAGAATAGAGAGTCTATTAAACAGATGACATGGATAAGACTCGTATATTATCTAGCTGCCATGTTAGGATGGCCCATTGAAAGCTAATACATAGTCTAGATAAACTCCTAATACTCCGTTAAATATATATGTTGGTGACTCACAAAGCTATCTCTCATGAATATTGATATATTTCTGAGAGATAGAGTGGGACTAGATTGAATCGTCACAAACATCTCTTATAGTTGAAATGTTACTTTGTGAAAGTAATTGAATTATAGAGTGGGAGTTGGTATTGAACTATTGTCTATGAAGATAGTATGAGAGCATAGTTCAGTGGGAGTTTATCGCACATGTCTTATTGTTATAATATTACTTTGTGAAAGTGATAGTATCATGACCTTGTTACATACGAGCCGAAGCATTACAATCCGAAAATTGTTGCTCATGAGTGGATTTACTTTAAAGTGAGGGTCTCTTTAAAGGGAAATAGAGCTTTAGAGTACACAAATGCATAAGATTTACATAAAGATGTTGATCAAGACAAATTGTGTTAGGAATTGCCGCATTTCATTTTAATGAAGAATGGCAAATAAAAATTCGCTTTTTTAAAATGGGAATTTAGAGAAGGAAGTGTTTCAAACACAAAACCTTAGATGAAGATCTAAGAATCCTAACATATTATGCGTAGCTATCTTAAGTGATCACAAGTTGGTTTTAAGCTAGCATTAAAGGATTATACTTTTCATTCATGTTATTATAGTGAATTGTTTCATTCACATGATTGAAGTATCATGATATACATGAAGTTAAGTGGGAGCTAGAATTGTTTTTCCATGTCTTATATGTTGATGACATATTAATTATTGAGAATAATGTACCAATGCTCTCTTAAAGGCAAGAGTGATTGGGAGACTAGGAAAGGGTGCAATATACGTTAGATTACCGAATCTATGTGAGAGTATATTGGCATAGAGTTGAGAGTCTTATGAGGATAAGATCTTTCGTATCTGTTGTAACATCAACAAGGTTGAATGGCTTATTCATGATGATGAAAGTGGAATTACTATGATGGAATCATAGTCGTTCACTGAACCCATTAAGTTGTTGATTACATGAAATCGATTGCTAATGTTTCCGCCATTAGAACGATTATGTATGCCAACAGACGCATGTGCTGTGATGAAAAATATGCCTAGGGCATAATAAGTCAATAACAAGATAATTCCCATGATATGGTTTGTGAGAGCCTTATAGAACATCCTTGAGATTCTTGAGAAGAATTAGGGAAGGAGTCGTTCACATGTTTGGATGATAAACTAAGTTAGGTGTTGATGGGATACACAAACTTTAGTTTCCAAACCAAAACGGATTTGTTGAAATCCTAGGATGTCTTATTGACAAAGGAGAAAGAAACTAAGAAAGGTGTTTTAAATTTCGCGCATTGCAAATACTACAAAAGGAATCTAAGTAAATTGTGATAAAATGGTCAACATAGGGATTAAGGGTGAATCCCTCAACAAATGACTTTATCACAAGTTATGCGATAACAGTGGGAGCTTCTTTCAATTTAAAGAGCTCAGGTCTAGTATGAAGTCTAGACATATACTTAGAGAAATTCATGTCATAAGAGATGACATTGAATGAAAGGAAATAGCAATTAATAAAGTTGGAGTATATGGATATCAGGTATATCCACTTGCCAAGCTTGTATTGCATTTTAACTAGTGTTTTAATACACTAAAGATTATAGAATATGAAGTAGTAATAGAGTATTGACTATTCATATGTGATAATCACATTTATCGTTTGAGTTTTATTAAACTCACCCGCTACCTTGTCGTATCCGAATGGGTTGTAGAGACAAATTGAACCCCATTAAAGTGAACTGGATTGACATGGTATTTGCCCCTAGTTACTTATATGAGGTGACGTCTCGAAGTGAGTAGAGTGTGATGCGATTGATGGCAAGTTCAAGTGCCATAGAGTCATATGGGATGACTAGTCGATCACATAGGCAGATTGTATGGGACAATCTGTCGGGCAGTGACCGCTTATAGAGTTCTGGTAATTCATAAAACCTGGTCGTGGCAAGAGCTACTATAGTATTCTTATGAGTAAATTCTTTTGACTAGAGACTATTCGCCCAAGTTGGCACAACTTCTGATTAGCTTTGATTTATACTCTACGATTTCGTAAATGAGGTCAAACTGGGTACATTTTGGGTTATGATGGACTGTGGGTGAACGAAGGGAATAGGGCGATAGGAATTGTCCACCCCTTGTCAGGGTTGTTTGAAATCTCAAGGCCACTCGAGGAGTAGTTAACTGGAAATGCGTGGCCACGCTCGGAAGGTATCTATGATAGATAATTCCGGTCAGACAGTTAATCTCCAGATCGAGAAAACCACTCAAGATATGATCAAATGTAAGTACGACCTG
Source organism: Silene latifolia (assembly GCF_048544455.1). Taxonomy (NCBI): domain Eukaryota; kingdom Viridiplantae; phylum Streptophyta; class Magnoliopsida; order Caryophyllales; family Caryophyllaceae; genus Silene; species Silene latifolia. The sequence goes on along the minus strand of NC_133527.1, from coordinate 138,324,797 downwards.
CAAGACACCTTGCATTGAGTGGGAGATTGTAATAGGACAAGAGAATTGGTGACGCACACTTGTCGAGGACAAGTGGGAGATTGTTGGGAAATGTGTCCTCAACAATAGTGCGATCACATGATTTAAATATCATAATTAAATCTCAAATTAAGAATACGTGAGGGATGATTCTTTATACTGATCGATCGACCGTCATTAATCGGTAATGATTGGCTAACTAGAGTTTGACATTACTGTCGTGTGACGGTGGTGGTCAGTTGATCCCTTTAGGTCACACCTATAGGATGAAGCCCAAATAGATATTTAATTAATTGTATGCGATACGAATTAATTAATTCCTTAATTGTGGGAGTGCAATTTTGCGTCTTATTATAATGTGATTAAATAAGATTTAAATTTAGTAATTAAGTGTTATATTACTAAATTAGTTGAGGTATTAATATAAGTTTTGAGGTAGAGGTAATTAGTTATTTAAAGTTACAAGAAGTTGTAATTTTAACTAACTAGTAATTATGGGACCCATTATATATTGATATAATGGTAGTATACTACTCAAAAAGTGGAGTGTATATTATATTATTAATTGTAATATTTAAGTGTTAATTGATTACATTAATAATTAAATATGTAAGATAGTTAAACATATGACTTATAAGCATTTGTGGGACAAATGACAAAAGGCAAAAATGGACCAAATAAGGACCAATATTTCGGCCAAATGAAGAGTACAAAAGATTCTCTTTTGTCTTTTGTTTGTGTTGGTTATAGTGTGATTGTGACATATCACACAAGCTTTTGTCATACTACTTCTTACACCTTTGTTCCCTACACTCAACCTAAACTAAACAAGAGAATAAAAACAAAAGCAAATTGATTCCCTAAATGGGAGAGTGGCCACCGGTTTTTGGCACTCTAAATAGAGCATTAGTTGCTCATTTTTAGATGTTGGCTTTTGCTTGTTTTTCCTCTAATTTTCCCTCACATGCAATTGCTAAAAATCTCTCTTCAATACTAATACTCTTCAATCTATTACTAGAAGTAGTAATACTAGATATATTAGTAATATTAAGGGAACATTTCTACTACATATCTAGTTAATATTAGTAGGAATTTTTGGGATTAATCTTGGGTGCAATTTATTGGAGTGGCTTCTAAACTTGGAGTCTTAGGAGGATCATCCATCATTATAAGCTCAAGAACAAGTGAAGGAAGGTGATCTTACTTGTGCCCATAATTTCGAACCAATCTACAATGTAAGGAACATTGTTTTTCTCATAAATCTTTCATTTTGTTATGCATGCACTAGATCTAAAGAACAAATAATTAACAAGTTAATTAGTTCACTATTAGAGGAGTCTAATAATAGGTTTATGAACCTAACACTGCCACCCTCCCAGTGAAGTGGTCCTTCACGTACGAACTCGCGATCAAGTACGGAGTGACGTCGGAAGGCTCCGGCAAAGTAGTACCGATCAAAGCAGTGACCGCAGGAGAGGACACTCTCTCCGGCGTATCGGTAAACTCAATGGGCAATTGCCACAGGGAAGGCCGGACACCATGGCAAAGTCCTCTAAAGTCACGCCGACCTCCCCAAACTCCATGTGGAAAGACGACGTCGTATCCCAGTACCGATCCAACATAGCGCGGATCAGACACAGGTTCACCCTAATCGAAGACCTGTGAATGTCCCGCCAGGTGGCCACCAACGGCCCAAAAGCCGACCTCTCTATCAACGCCCTCGTCCCGGCTCGGAGAATGTCGTAGAAACCCAAACAAGTAGAAAAGCCCGAGAAAGTCCTCATGGTGCCAATCTCCTGAAATCAAAAACAAACAACGTCAGAATGCCTATTCAGGCCTGACACTTCAAAAATGACAAAATTCAATCGGGGAACACGACTCACCAAGCCCTCGTGAGCACGGTAGAAGAGGTGTCTGTCCAGTCGAAGCAACAACTGGCTGCCGTCAAAACCCTCGGCCTAGTCAGGCGCCGCCCGTAAAAGCAACCCCCGTGGGGCCGTGGCTCGCCTGGCTCTCCAACTCGCGACACTGACGTCGTCCTCAACTGTCTCCGCTCTCCGTCTCTAATGGCCGCGGGACTCAACGTGGTGGGTAGGGCCCATCTCAACGACCCTGGCCACGTTCTGTAACGACCGTCTGGTCGCCCGAGGACGACGCTCCCTCGAAGAAACCCTCCTCCAGGAGGTACCAGCCTCAGACCCAGTCTGAGCTCTCCCAGCGAGAGTAGCCCCAACAACGGGTACCTCACGCTCCTCGACGGCCCCTGTGGCCCCAGCAGTCTGCTCAGGAGGTCTCTCCTCCTCGGTGACGTCCTCCACAACCACGGCGGGTGTACTAGCTGGAGTGCTAACCGGCCCCACCCCGAACAACTCCTCTAGAGTCGCAGCAACAGACCCGGTCTGTCCCGAACACTCTCCTACAAACAAAAAAAACGTCAACCGAAATTTCGGCATTACGACGGCATGAAATGGATAAATCCAAACAAAAACAACAACAACCTGCAATGCAAAACAAGGGCAATCCCACCCAAAATCCAACCAAACAAAACAATTCACAAAAACAAACAAATACAAAACGACTCGCCCCTCTTTTCAAGCAAAAGACGAGTCAAAACCACAAAAACGGCATTTCAAGACCCCTACAGGGTCCGCCTACGAACCAAAATACATTCCCGACACAATGGGGTATTTTTCTGCGGCTCAAAAAGGCAATTCATACGCTAATTTGAGCCCAAACCGGTCAAAAATTCAAAAAACGACCGCAAAAGGCAAACGTGATTTTATCACGCCTCAAAGCGACCTAAACTACCAATGAGGTCCATTTTAAGGCAAACTGACTCAATTCAAGCTCAAACAGACGCTTATTTTGTCGGACATAAGATCATCAAAAAAAGGCAAAAATCCAATTTTGCTCACAATATCCAACGAAGGTCCATAAATGGCGAATACGGGTTTTCCCAACTACAATGCAACCTAGTGGGACCCATTACCCAAGCAAATAAACTTGGCATTGCAAAATGAGACGGTTTCTCGTCTCACTCACGTTTTTCAAGCATAGGGAGCGGAACAGGGGACCAAAATGCAAACTAAAAGCACCCCTATACTCCTAAAAGGTTTCTAACCTAATGCAATCATCAATTTCACTCGAAATGGGCTCAATCGAAAACGCCCAATTCGATTTTTTTAGGGTAAAATTCCGCCCTAATTCATTCAAGCTAAAGATCAACAAATTTAAATGGATTCAAGAGGAAATGCATACCTTGAGATGACATGGTTGATGAGGGCAAGAATTAAAGCGAGCTAGAAGGTCCAACAATGGCGAATTTTGCTTTGTTTTGTCGAAAAAGGAAGAAGACGAGATCATGAATGGTATGCGGCTGAACTCGCGTCTTTTACGAAAAAAGGAAGCCCCTTTGGTTCGCCAGGTGGCTCGCGCCTCAATCAGGCGTCCCTCACTCTTTCAGCGAAATTTGGGTTTTAGCCCAATTTCCACATAACAAAATTCGGATTTTCATTGACGATATTGAATATCGTCATTTCCTCAAAGACAAACAAAAGCAAATAGTGAAAATTTAAATTCGCTATTTTCAAAAAAATTCAAGCAAACGGCGATCAAAACAGCCAATTTCAAAAATAATGGTGAAGTTAAATTCACTATTAGAGGAGTCTAATAATAGGTTTATGAACCTAACACTGCCACCCTCCCAGTGAAGTGGTCCTTCACGTACGAACTCGCGATCAAGTACGGAGTGACGTCGGAAGGCTCCGGCAAAGTAGTACCGATCAAAGCAGTGACCGCAGGAGAGGACACTCTCTCCGGCGTATCGGTAAACTCAATGGGCAATTGCCACAGGGAAGGCCGGACACCATGGCAAAGTCCTCTAAAGTCACGCCGACCTCCCCAAACTCCATGTGGAAAGACGACGTCGTATCCCAGTACCGATCCAACATAGCGCGGATCAGACACAGGTTCACCCTAATCGAAGACCTGTGAATGTCCCGCCAGGTGGCCACCAACGGCCCAAAAGCCGACCTCTCTATCAACGCCCTCGTCCCGGCTCGGAGAATGTCGTAGAAACCCAAACAAGTAGAAAAGCCCGAGAAAGTCCTCATGGTGCCAATCTCCTGAAATCAAAAACAAACAACGTCAGAATGCCTATTCAGGCCTGACACTTCAAAAATGACAAAATTCAATCGGGGAACACGACTCACCAAGCCCTCGTGAGCACGGTAGAAGAGGTGTCTGTCCAGTCGAATCAACAACTGGCTGCCGTCAAAACCCTCGGCCTAGTCAGGCGCCGCCCGTAAAAGCAACCCCCGCGGGGCCGTGGCTCGCCTGGCTCTCCAACTCGCGACACTGACGTCGTCCTCAACTGTCTCCGCTCTCCGTCTCTAATGACCGCGGGACTCAACGTGGTGGGTAGGGCCCATCTCAACGACCCTGGCCACGTTCTGTAACGACCGTCTGGTCGCCCGAGGACGACGCTCCCTCGAAGAAACCCTCCTCCAGGAGGTACCAGCCTCAGACCCAGTCTGAGCTCTCCCAGCGAGAGTAGCCCCAACAACGGGTACCTCACGCTCCTCGACGGCCCCTGTGGCCCCAGCAGTCTGCTCAGGAGGTCTCTCCTCCTCGGTGACGTCCTCCACAACCACGGCGGGTGTACTAGCTGGAGTGCTAACCGGCCCCACCCCGAACAACTCCTCTAGAGTCGCAGCAACAGACCCGGTCTGTCCCGAACACTCTCCTACAAACAAAAAAAACGTCAACCGAAATTTCGGCATTACGACGGCATGAAATGGATAAATCCAAACAAAAACAACAACAACCTGCAATGCAAAACAAGGGCAATCCCACCCAAAATCCAACCAAACAAAACAATTCACAAAAACAAACAAATACAAAACGACTCGCCCCTCTTTTCAAGCAAAAGACGAGTCAAAACCACAAAAACGGCATTTCAAGACCCCTACAGGGTCCGCCTACGAACCAAAATACATTCCCGACACAATGGGGTATTTTTCTGCGGCTCAAAAAGGCAATTCATACGCTAATTTGAGCCCAAACCGGTCAAAATTCAAAAAACGACCGCAAAAGGCAAACGTGATTTTATCACGCCTCAAAGCGACCTAAACTACCAATGAGGTCCATTTTAAGGCAAACTGACTCAATTCAAGCTCAAACAGACGCTTATTTTGTCAGACATAAGACCGTCAAAAAAGGCAAAAATCCAATTTTGCTCACAATATCCAACGAAGGTCCATAAATGGCGAATACGGGTTTTCCCAACTACAATGCAACCTAGTGGGACCCATTACCCAAGCAAATAAACTTGGCATTGCAAAATGAGACGGTTTCTCGTCTCACTCACGTTTTTCAAGCATAGGGAGCGGGAACGGGGACCAAAATGCAAACTAAAAGCACCCCTATACTCCTAAACAGGTTTCTAACCTAATGCAAGCATCAATTTCACTCGAAATGGGCTCAATCAGAAACGCCCAATTCAATTTTTTTTAGGGTAAAATTCCGCCCTAATTCATTCAAGCTAAAGATCAACAAATTTAAATGGATTCAAGAGGAAATGCATACCTTGAGATGACATGGTTGATGAGGGCAAGAATTCAAGCGAGCTAGAAGGTCCAACAATGGCGAATTTTGCTTTGTTTTGTCGAAAAAGGAAGAAGACGAGATCATGAATGGTATGCAGCCTGAACTCGCGTCTTTTACAGAAAAAAGGGAAGCCCCTTTGGTTCGCCAGGTGGCTCGCGCCTCAATCAGGCGTCCCTCACTCTTTCAGCGAAATTTGGGTTTTAGCCCAATTTCCACATAACAAAATTCGGATTTTCATTGACGATATTGAATATCGTCATTTCCTCAAAGACAAACAAAAGCAAATAGTGAAAATTTAAATTCGCTATTTTCAAAAAAATTCAAGCAAACGGCGATCAAAACCGCCAATTTCAAAAATAATGGTGAAGTTAAATTCACTATTTTTTCCTTCAATTTCAAAAATAAATAGCGAAAATTCAAAAACCGCTATTTCTCCAAATTTTAAGCGACGACAATTAAAACCGTCATTTTCAAGATAATAGTTGGAAATTGAATTCCACTATTTTCACCACACATGTCAACGGCGGCACATAAACCGTCACTTCAATCAATAGTGAAGATTCCAAATTCACTATTTCTTACAAATGTCAACGGCGGCATATAAACCGTCACTTCAAACGTAATAGCAAACTTAAAATTTGCTATTTTCCTTCAAAATTAAAACAAACGGCGATCGGAACCGCCACTTCAAATTCAAAGAATAAACGACGAATGGTGAAGATTCCAAATTCACTATTCCTTCAAATACCAGCAGGGGGCTTCCTCGCGGAACCCGCTCATCCCAAAAACAGTGATAGTGAAAATCAAAACTCACTATTTCCACAGCGGCATCATGAGTTCGCTACTTTCAAAACAAGCCCATTTGACGCGGCTATTCCCATGGTCCATTAATCGACCGCCTCATTGGCTGGCGAGCCTTTGTCCGCAAATATTCAAGGACAGATCCCGAAGATGCCTCAGGTACATTTCCTTGTCATGGCTGGCGAGCCTTTGTCCGCAAGCATTCAAGGACAGATCCCGAAGATGTCTCGGGTACATTTCCTTGTCATTGGCTGGCGAGCCTTTGTCCGCAAATGTTCAAGGACAGATCCCGAAGATGCCTCGGGTACATTTCCTTGTCATGGCTGGCGAGCCTTTGTCCGCAACCTTTCAAGGACAGATCCCGAAGATGCCTCGGGTACATTTCCTTGTCATGGCTGGCGAGCCTTTGTCCGCAAGCATTCAAGGACAGATCCCGATGATATCTCGGGTACATTTCCTTGTCATTGGCTGGTGAGCCTTTGTCCGCAAATGTTCAAGGACAGATCCCGAAGAAGCCTCGGGTACATTTCCTTGTCATGGCTGGCGAGCCTTTGTCCGCAACCTTTCAACGGCAGATCCCGAAGATGTCTTGGGTACATTTCCTTGTCATGGCTGGCGAGCCTTTGTCCGCAAACTTTATAGGACAGATCCCGAAGATGCCTCGGGTACATTTCCTTGTCATGGCTGGCGAGCCTTTGTCTGCAAATGTTCAAGGACAGATCCCAAAGATGCCTCGGGTACATTTCCTTGTCATGGCTGGCGAGCCTTTATCCGCAAATATTCAAGGACAGGTCCCGAAGATGTCTCGGGTACATTTCCTTACCTTTGGCTGGCGAGCCTTTGTCCGCAACCTTTCAAGGGCAGATCCCGAAGATGTCTCGGGTACATTTCCTTACCTTTGGCTGGCGAGCCTTTGTCCGCAAACATTCGAGGACAGATCCCGAAGATGCCTCGGGTACATTTTCTTGTCATTGGCTGGCGAGCCTTTGTCCGCAAATGTTTAAGGACAGATCCCGAAGATGCCTTGGGTACATTTCCTTGTCATGGCTGGCGAGCCTTTGTCCGCAACCTTTCAAGGGCAGATCCCGAAGATGTCTCGGGTACATTTCCTTACCTTTGGCTGGCGAGCCTTTGTCCGCAAACATTCGAGGACAGATCCTGAAGATGCCTCGGGTACATTTTCTTACCACAGCTGGCGAGCCTTTGTCCGCAAACATGCGAGGACATATCCGAAGATGTCTCAGGTATGACTCCTTCTTATCGCTGGCGAGCCTTTGTACGTAGTCTAACGGACTTTAAACAACCCGCACGGATAGTCGACAGACTCTAAACTGTTCCCGACGGCAGGTCCTTGACTCGTACCTTCGAGTCGTCTTGGCGTCGCCCTTCCGATGGCAGGTCCTTGGCCCGAATCCTTTCGAGCCGCCTCGACGTCGCTTGGGTCTCCAGGTTGTAATCTTCGATTGACCTGAGGGCTCTACTTTGACTTTCGCCCTGTTCAAGCCTCAGTCAAAGTGGGGGCTCAGAGATACCAGATCTCTGCCGAGACTCCAACAAACACCCGATGATTATCGGACTACAACATGTTTTGGAATCGCGGCGTTTGATCGACAGTTTGTGTACAACTTTACGTCGGAAAACTTAAAACGATTTCGAAAATAAAACATTTTAAAACATTTCAAAAATACCTGGAGTGTTTGATGCACGACGACGGGGTCGCAATGATACTAACTAGAGTCAAAACCGACACCGGACCAAAATCCGACTCAAAATTTCAAATCCCGACTCCAACAACGAGTGAAACCGAGTCAACCACCAAAAACAAAACATTTCAAACCTTCTACCTTAAGTTTTCCCGGATTCATGTTGGTCAAGTACCAAACATGTGACTACAAAACCTAGGATAGAACAAATCATGATTGCGTTTATTGTGAAAGTGACAACACAACTCGAAGAACAGCGACGTGGCTCGCGCCTCTTTGAGCAGCCCAAGTGGCCACGTCGCTCAAAACTCACACAACCACTCATTCTCCTATAAATACCCCTCAAATGCCACCCATTTGAGACTTACGCGAGTGTCCGCCCCCTCTTTTCTCCCTTAAAATTCTCGACTCGACTTCTTAAGTCACAACCCGACGCATATTTACGACCTACCGATCGTAAACACGAGCCTTACACATTGTTTGGTACCGTCATCGTGCATTAAATCACTTTACTGACCACTTCAACCACTACACCGTCACTAACATTAAAACACTCTTTTTACTTACCAAAACGGTTTTAAACCGAGTTTTTTCCGATCAAACGAGTTGTTACACTTACGTCGGTCACTCGCCATAACCAAACATGTAAGTATGAGGGTGTAAAAATCCTCTTTTATTACGTCTTCATTTGTTTCATGACTATAACATGCTAAAACTTGCATAACATGAACCAAAACATGGAATAAACGAGCAAAAACTGATTTTTGGTCTGAGGCAGAAGCCCCTTAGGTCGCCAACTTGCCCGCGCCTAAATGGGTGTTCAGACCAGAGATCAACCGTGTTTGTTCTCGTCATTTCCTTTTATTCCACCTTCATATTTGTAATCGGTTTTCACCATTCCAAGTATTTTCTAACCCTTTTTATTTTATTTCACTTGTTTTAACCATAAAGCATTTTTCACCCTTGGTTCCTCATACCATGACGGTTAAATCCGTGTTTCGGTGATAATATTTGGTTAATGACATTTAAAAGGTATTTTAAAGCCTTTTATTTTATTTCTTTACGTTTCCAAACAAACATATTAGTCACCAACACAAAGTCATCATTGGTTCTACATACCATGCCGGATTTTAACCCGGGTACGACGATGAGTATCGACTAATAACATTCAAATGGACTTAAAACAATTAATCCATAATTATTTTCAAAACTATTCATGTCAAGTTTGTCAAATCGAACCCGACACCGAATATTATCCAAATAATGATGATTATTCGAGTCTAGTTCTTCAAATCAACAAATGCGGTCTAAACGACCCCTTCAAATCAAACCGGGTTCAAATACCCATTTTTAACACGTTTTATAAAGTTTTCTAAAAGGTCAGAACACGGCACATAAACCGTGGGCTAAGCCGCGCCTAAACAGGCTCTCCATTTCTCACTTTCAAAACCAGAGGGAGGCCCCTCATACCGCCGGCTGGCTCGCGCCTCATGTAGCCGTCTGGTATAGGGCCTGTTCCCTTCCAGCATTAGTCCAGGACGATCCCGACTCCGGTTAACCCGGATATAGGACGGATCAGATGACTATTTCGATTATTCAAAATCATATTTGCAAAATGCCTTACTAAGATAAATGGATCATGTTATGCACCCTAAACCTAATACGGTAAATGGATGTTTAATTTCCGTCTTGCATGCAAATCAATCATTAATCCAACTCGACATCTTATACTTGATACTTGCATTAAATCAACCGACTTAGAAAGCTCTCACATGTTAGGTTTAAATTATTGGATGCGCATTCATGCATTTAAACCGTTTTATCAATTTTTGCATTCAACCAACCAAGATCGATCAATAGAGGCCGCTAACGCGGGCGGGATTGGGTGTCTGATTAAAGGGCTTCCCAATACGTACCTTCACCTCTTACTCAGAAACTTTGGATAGTGGACGACCTTATCCAGGGCGTACGAGAGTCATTCTAGAGATAGGATGCTAAAGAGGGACGATTTCCTTATCTTTAGTACCTATGCCAAACGCTGCTTTGTGCTTCGATTTGACCGAGGTATAAAGTGGATTTCGAACGGGTTCCAGGCATCCCACAAATGCTTGGTGGCGACTCCGAACATCTCTAATCGTTTCGAGACCCTTACCGAGACGAAACCGACCGATCTAAAACTATCCGGTCGAAAACATTTTTACGCCGCCGAGCGTGGCTTTCAAAAGACCGATGTATGTCCACAGATCGGCTGGGCTTGCAGGTGGGCCATGTCCACATGCCTACATTTTCATCACATTCCGTACCAACAGAGGAGAACATACCAAATGGTACTCCTACACCACAACATTTAACCGGTAATTTCATTGGAAAATCCGCATTTATACAATTATTTGAGATAAGTCAATTTGGGGGAATGCCTAGTGAAGACCCTCATTCTCATATGGAGACTTTTTGTGACTATTATGATGCGATTTTTCAAACCGGAGTTCCTCAAGACCAAATTCGATGGGTCTTATTTCCTTTTTCTTTGATTGGTTCCGCGAAACAATGGTTTAAGTGCCTAGATAAGGCTACTCTTGGTATTGACAGTTGGAAGAAATTGGCACTTGCTTTGTACAAGAAATTTTATCCTCCAGAAAATACTAACATGTTGAGAGCCCAAATCACCGGTTCAAACAAAGGGATGAGGAATCATTATATGAAGCATGGGAGAGATTCAAGGACACTTGTCGATCTTGTCCACACCATGGACTTAGCGAGTGGTTCCTTGTACAACAATTTTGGAATGGTCTACATGAAGACTCCCGAAACCTTCTCAATATGGGATCAAATGGTATGTTTACCGAAGTTGATGAAAATCAAACATGGAACAAGATTGAAGAAATGGCGGTCAATAACTCACAATATAGTAGACCTCGAAAGGCAACTAGAGGAGGAAAGCATGAGGTGGACTCCATTACTCAATTGGGTGCTCAACTTAGTGCTCACATTGACACCATTAATTTGAAGTTTCAGAAGGTCATGGCTAAACTTGAAGAGGCCTCCAAATCACCTAAGCAACATGGTAATGCTATGGTAGCATCATCATCAATTCCAAGTAGAGTATGTGAGAGTTGTGGAACTTTGGGACATGGCCAAAGTGAATGTAGGGGAACAAGTGAATACTTTCCAAACAAACAAGAGTGGTACCCCTTATTCCAATTATTACAATGAAAACACCAAATTCCATCCGAACCATTCATACAAAAGCCAAAATGTTCAAAACCCTCAACCAACATACACCCCACCTCCAATAAGAAACCAAGCCCAAAGACCCTTTTATAACCAAAGCCAAGGTTATCAAAACAAAACTCCATAAAATCAATCCAATGACCAAGGCTTTGATGTTTAAAAAGCGGTCCTCCAAATTCAAAAGAACCAACAAGAATTTTTCACTCAAATGCAAAAAGATAGCCAAGCAAAAGACATCGCCATTAACAACATCCTAGCCTACACCAAAATGTTGGAAACCCAAATGTCTCAATTAGCATCATCTAGTTCTCAAAGACAAAAGGGGCAATTACCACCTCAAAGTAATCCCCCAAGGCATGAATCGGTGAGTGTCATCCATTTGAAGAGTGGTACAAGGTATGAAGGGCCAAAGAAGAAAATTGAGGAAGACATTGTGGATGCTAGTGACAAGGAAAGAGTTGTGGAAGACTCTAGGGAAGGAGAACCCACTATTCAAGAAGTTTCAAAGAAGAATGAAGAGGCTAAAGAGAAAGAGCCTATTGTATTTAGACTTCCATTCCCAAGTCGTCAAGCTAAGCCTAAGTTTGATGAACAACTAGGAAAGTTCATGAAGATTGTAAAGAACTTAGAAGTCTCAATCCCATTCACGGAATTGATTAATCATGTTCCAGCCTATGCAAAGTACATTAAAGACATTCTTACCAAGAATAAATCCATCCGGAAGCTTGAGACTATTGCTTTCACTAAAGTGAGTAGTGCTATTCTTCAAGGAAGCTCACCTCCAAAAATCAAAGATCCGGGAAGCTTCTCTATTCTATGCACTATTGGTGACACTACAATCAACAAAGCTTTATGTGATCTTGGAGCAAATGTATGTGTCATGCCATACTCGGTATGCAAGAGGCTAGGAATGGGAGAGCCAAGTGCACCAATATCACGCTTCAAATGGCGGATCGATCAACAAATATACCTTTAGGGGTATGGGAAGATGTGCCCGTTAGAGTTGGCAAATTCTTCATCCCGGTAGACTTTGTTATTGTTGATATGGAGGAGGATTCCAACATTCCTATCATTTTAGGAAGACCTTTCTTGTACACCACGGGAGCGGTGATTGATGTGAAACATGGAGAGCTCACCCTTGAAGTGGGAGATGAAACAATCACTTTTAATCTTGATAAGACAATAAGAGCTCCCCGACTACAGGAGCCATGTTTCATGGTTGATCATTATAGCCGAGAAAGTGATAGGAAGAAGTTGGCATGTAAATGCAAAGAACAAGCTATGGGTAAAGAATCACCACCCATATGGAAAAAGAAAGTGGATAAATCTCAATATGCTCCATCCAAAGAGCAAGAAAGTTTCGACAACGAGAGCTTGAAAAGCTCACTCATGACAAGTAAAGAAGAAGGCCTCATTGGCCATGACAAGAAGGAAGAAGAGTTGCTCTTGTCAACTCATGACATTATTGGGGAAAAAGTAGATGAAGTATGCGGTCTTTGGGATGACGAGTTAATCTTGTAAAAAATCTTAATCTAGTATTAATACAGATCTCATTTCTTAATATTTCCTTAATTTCTCTATTGTTCATCATTTATTTTGGGTAAATAGAAGATTATTTGGGGTTTATTTGGAGGATTGAAAACCTTCCATCAACCATCAACTACTTCTATTATTCCTTGCTTTATTAGTTGGAATCATCTTTATAGGTATAATTCTCTCTTAATCCTTTTAATTATTGTTAATCGTTTACATTTGTTCATCATGTTTTGCCTTGCTAGTATGATTGATAACCTTGTTAGCATGTTAAACATGATAATGAGTGAGTAGTCTCCTTAACCAGGGTTAATGGGGAATTAGGGGAAACCAACATGAGGATTGATTCATGCTTAATCTAATATGTTTTCATAATTATTTTGCTTGCTTGTTATGATTCCAACTTATGCACATGTTATGTTTGATGAAATGCGAGCCTATGAATCATTGCATTTTTTACCCATCACTTACCTTTTCAATGAGACTTGTAAGACATAAACCAACTCGAGTCTCATTAGACCATGCATATAGTTGGATATGAAGGATTAAGTCGACTTGTAGGTGTTGTACAATCTAATCGATTCGGCCCCAGGACCCAAACCTTCTTAGGGATTGTAAGATATACACTAACTCGATCCAATCACTACAATAAGTGCTTGCATCTAGTAGAAAACATGTTTGTATGATCAAATCCCATGAATCCCCTATGAACCCATGACACCCTAGTGCTTTTAATCAATTGTTTACATCTCATTTTAATCATCTTGCTTGTTTTTATTACTTTACTTTTATATTGTTAATTAGTTTAGTGATCTCCTATCTCAACCCAAATTGTGACACCCCTAGACACAACCATTTGCAATTGAAAATTCTACATCAATACCCGTCCTTGGAATCCGACCTTTACTTGCCTTTTTACTAAGAGTAGTTTGTGAAGTTATAAATATTGTTTTGGTGAGGTGACTTTTGACGACGAGTTTAACCTTCGAACCAATCGAGTAGACTAGACGTGAGAAGGCCTCGATCGAATGGTTTCCTTCTTTGATCGTGATGTTCAATTTGGAGATTCCTCGATCGAGTAGTTTATCTACTCGATCGATAGTTTTGGCTGGTGTTTTACTCGATCGAGAGGAATGAATATGCTGGATCGAGCCCTTTGCATCTGCCGTGAGATTTTTCTCGCGTAAAACTTATTTTTAGATATTTTAAGTTGTATTTTTAGGTTTAATAATTGTCTCTCCTATAAATAAGAGAGACTTAATTAGGTTAACGGAAGGTTCCTCTTGGGTATCTTTCATTAAGCCATTAGTCAGACGTTATTTTGCTCTTCCTCTAGGATCTTATTCTCTGTAATTCTCTCTCTCTCTCTCTCTCTCTCTCTCTCTCTCTCTCTCTCTCTCTCTCTCTCTCTCTCTCTCTCTCTCTCTTTCATGCTATCTCTCTCTTGCTCATTTCTTTATTATGTTTGTTTCTTCCTCATCTCTTGTTTTAATTACTATTATGCTTAGCTAATCCCTAAATGCTAGGATTAGGGGAGTCATGGAAGTATAACAATAATTCGATAGTTGGTTAGGAGATTTAATGTGAGAATTGTTTCATTAGCAATATAATTATAATCGTTTGGTTAAGTGCAAGAAACTGAATTAGTTAATCTGGTGTAGTTCAGACCTAGATTGGAAGATTGGAATGAATAGACCTGTTATGAGCAATAGACTACACTAGTGAGGGTGGAAGCTAAGCTAGTTGTATATTAGGGCGGATAGCGGACCGGAAGGACCTTTCCTTTACCCTTCTCATATTAGATCGACTGACCTACCTTTAACTGACTTGTGTATCTATCATGATAACCCAACATCCTGGCATCTTTCTCTCTTTATTTTCTCTCGAGCCTTGCTTTTATTAGTTTAGTTCAAATACTCAAACCCCCATCTTGTGACCTTAGACAGATTGAATTAATGAGTAGATAGTGACCGCCTCCATGTGGAAACGATACCCGACTTACCTTTGCTGCATTAGGAGAGCCAGTTGGTTTTATTTTTGATAGGGTTGCGACAGCCGTGTCACCAGTCATACTGAAGGTGCATTTTGAGGCTTGCCAGCCATGTTGAAGGTGCGTTTCGAGGCTCGCCTGCCATGGTGGAGGTGCGTTTTGAGGCTCGCCAGCCATGTCGAAGGTGCGTTTTGAGGCTCGCTAGCCATCAATGGTCGAATGACCGACTGTGGGAAATAGCCGTGTTAGACGGGCTTATTTCGAGAGGTTGTTGAGTTAGTAAGCTCCGTGGGGAGGTCTCCGATATCTTGCTGGGGAATTTCGGCGTTTATATTGGATATTTGTAGTGCCAGAAAGAGATAGGCTCAAGCCTGGCTCCTGTGGTTGGAGGGGATTTCGAATCTCGAAGAGAAGTAACGGTTTTTTTTATTGCCGTTTGTTTACACTTGTAGAAATAGCGGATACGAATTTCGACATTCGATGTTTGTTTGGGAGATAACGGTTTTAATTCCGTCTTCTCATGATTGAAATTTGTGAGGAGCGGTGAATTTGAATTTCACTATCTTGTTTGAAGGTGTGACGGTTTTTAATGCCATTTGTTTGAAATTTGAAAATAGAGAATTTGAATTTTACTATTTATTTTGTTTTTAATTCGAAAACGACGGTTTTCAATTCTGTCGTTGAATTTTGTGAAAATACAAATTTGTATTTCACTATTTTGTTTTTTTGTGATTTGAAAATGACGGTTTTTAATCACGTCGTTGAAATTTGGAAAAATAGCGAATTTGAATTTCTTTATTTTGTTTTTGATGATTTGAAGATGACGGTTTTTAATCGAGTCGTTGAAATTTGTGAAAATAGTGACTTTTGAATTTCGCTATTTTGTTTTTTATGAATTGAAGCTGACGGTTTTTTATTCCGTCGTCGAAATTTGTGAAAATAGCAAGTTTTGAATTTTGCCATTTTGTTTTTTGTGATTTGAAAATGACGGTTTTTAATTCCGTCGTTGAAATTTGCGAAAATTGTGTGGAAATTGGGCCAAAGCCAATAATTTCGCTGAATGAACAGGGAGCACCTTTAGGAGGTGCGAGTCGTCTTGCGATGCAAGGAGCTGTTGGAGTGTCCCCGACAATAATGCGATCACAATTGTCGATCATGATGATCACATGTTTAAATCTCATTTTTAAGAATACGTAAGGGATGATTCATTTTATAGTCAACTGATCAACATTAATCGGTAACGATTGGCTTGCTAGAGTTTGACGTTACTGTCGTGGGACTGTGGTGGTCAGTTGATCCCTTAAGGTCACACCTAAAGGATGATGCCCTAATCTGTAAAGTTGATTAATTATATGATGATACAAGTTAATCAATTCCTTAAAATTGAACAATTCAATTTGTGAGAGAGAATATTGATATCTTATTATAATGGGATTAAATAAGATTTATTTTAGTAATTGAAATATTTTATTACTAAAATTGTTTATTGTTTGAGAAACAATAGATATAATAATGAATGGTTGATTATAATTACAAGATGTTGTGAATTATAATTAAATGACCCATTTTATTTATGTGATCAGGTATCACTAGTCAATTTGTTGGATGTAATTTAATTAATTTATAAAATGATATTTATGTGATAAATATGCATTAAATTAATTAATAACATGTAACATACTACATGTGACATATTGTGTGACAAATGACAAATTGACAAAATAAAATGGTAGTCCATTTTATGAATATGGACCGAAATGAAGAGGGTTTAGTGGATGGTGGTAGTTTATTTTAATAAGCTAAAATAACACCATCATGACACTACTTACCTAACCTTACATGCCTAAGGTTTAGATAAGAACAAAAGTAAAAAGGGAAGGACCATATATTGGTCCTCAACCTCCCTTAACCGTGACCCTCCTCCAATTTTTAGAGGATTTATTTTTCCTCTACTCATTCTCTTTATGCTTGTCAATTCGAAAGACATGTAAAGTTTTCTTCTCTCACATATTCATCTTTTTCTTCATCAAAACATGAGATTTTTGATTCACATTGTTCAATAAGATTACTAATATTATTAGTGTAATATATGAGTATTAGTAATCAATTTTAAGGTAAACTACTAAAGTAATATCTAGCTAATATTATTTAGTGGGGATAAGGGATAATCTTGGGTGCAATCAAGAGGAGTGGCTTCTATACTTGAGGTCTTTGGAGTATCATCCTAACATATGGAAAGCTCAAGAACAAGTGAGGTAGGAGACTTCACTTGTGCCCAAAATATCCGAAATACTCACAAGTAAGGAACCTTTTTTCTCCTTACTCTTGCATTTGTTTTGCATGCATAAGATCTTTAAGTTTTTATGACTAAAACTTTAAACCAAAATATGTGATATTTAAACATGATTTCCTTCAAGTGGTATCAGAGCATCACGGTTGTTGCATGCAAAATCGGGTTAGTTTTTCCGAGTTAATTTAATTAACATATAAAACTTGTTATTTAGGATTTATGAAGATAAATCATGAAATAATTTTTCATGTTAAAAGTTTCTGTTCCTAAGTGATTTTTAGGACATTTTGGTTTATTTATGGATTTTATTGTTCATTTTATATAATATTGGCATTAAAATGTGATTTTTATGATAAAAATGTCAATTTTGGACGAAAAATAGCTAAACTTCGATTTTTTAAGTGGTTTTTGGATATGTTTTCACATATTTTATCTACTGATGGCCTATACATTTTAATGATAAAATGAGTTGTTTTGCTCGAAATATGGATTTTTTAAGTTAAAATCGTATTTAAATGGGTAAATAGGTTAATATGAGTTATACTTCAAATCTGGTCATGGAAATTTAGTATGTTGTCACATGCAATTTTACAAGATGTGTGTAAAATATTTGTCTATAATGAAGTCTTTATGCATGATTTATGAATTTTTATGAAAAATCACATAAATAGTGACTATAATTAGTAATAATGCTAAAACATACTTCATGACTAAAGAAAAAACGTCACATGTTGCATTTTATCACTTATTTCAGATCTAAAAGTGAAAAGTTGATGAAAATATTTTTCTCATATTTTTATGGTCATAAATGTTAAAACCGATAAACCGCAACATTGTTTTTCTCGATAAATTTTCGAAAATTTTAACCTAAGTTTTGAACATTATGAGGGTCATGGTATTTTTCCAGAATATTCATGAGTTTAAATTTCAAATTTTGAAATTATTTGAAATTTTTATGATTTAATTTGAGGTTTATAGCATAAATTTTGTATTTTTAGGTCCATTTATGAAGAATGTTAAGAAATCAAGTTTAATTATTGACAAAATGTTAGTGGAGACTAATTTTGAGCCCTTAGATGGTTAGGATAATTAACTTGTACATAAATATGAATTTATGTAATTATTGTGATTTTAATAAGTTAAATCACGCAAATCCGTAAAACCCGATTAATATACGATATTGGCTCTTAAAAGGCGATTTAGCATAAAATATAGCATGTTCATAGATATTATAATGCTGCATTTTATTTATGATTGTCATATTTTAATTTTACGTAATTTTTGAATTATGTAATTTTACTTAGTATGGCCTTAGTTTTAATTGGTATTACCCGAAATGTATGGGAATATCGATTCGGTTGTAATTATTGTGATCTCGTATCACCGTTTTGTAATTTAATGGATTTATTTTATTTTAATTACAAATGTATAATAGGAAATTATGTAATTTATTTTGTAATTTAATGATTTCGGAGTTCCTTGAAGACGGTCCATCAAAGAAGGTGTTGCCTTAAAATGCGTGCCAAGACCGAAGTTCAAGGGACCGAAGGAGTTGGTTTCCGAATTTGTAATAGTTTATTAGATTTACAATTTTAGGAAGGCCATACCAGGATTTTATTTTTATGCTTTGCATTTTATTTATATGTTGCATGCATCGCTAAATCGCCATAACTAAACATGCATTTTTTATCGAGTAAATCGACCGTGTCAATTACAATTATCGTAGTTCAGCGCTTTAGTTCACTTAAAACGTGATAGATAATAAATTGACATGACCTCTCGCTAAAATAAACAATTGAGACTTAGCCTTACAAAAAAGTAGAAACCATGAAAACCTATTTCATGAGGGAGTGCACTCGGCCCTACCGGGGTACAAACCTTGTTACGTAGGGGAAGTGGGTGATAAATGTCTATCCACCGAATTTATGTTAATAAAGGGTATTTCGGCACACCCTGCCCTAAGTTAATATGAATTTGGACCATGGACACATTTATTCGAAATTTGGATTGAACTCAACGAAAGTATTCACGACGATTTCCGGATGTGTTTCGGGCTAGAGATAAATATTAATGTAATTTTATCGACCAAGAGTTCTAAAAGTAGAATCGATTAAAGAGTTAATCCACCGAGTCATGTTAATAAAGGGTATTTCGGCACACCGTGCCCCAAGTTAATATGAATTTGGATCTTGGAATCATTTATAATAGTTGGGTAGAGGTCACTATATAAATGCTCATATCTTGTTATATTATTTACAAGTATTATTATAACGATAAATGTTTTATTTTCATTATTCCGTTATCATATTGTTCTATTTCTTTACCACAATTCATATACGATATCAATTCGATTTTCGATTCAAATCTCCATTTAAACATCGTAACTAAAGACAAAATTTAAATTTTCTTCTAAAAACCTCGTATTATCCATTGTAAGGATCTCTTGTGAAGAGTATAGAAAAAAGTTATTTGTGATCAAAAGGGTTTTTGATTCTTGACTAACATATCTACTCAAAATGAATTGTTTCTCATATGCTTAATTGAGTTAAGTACTTTGAAACGTTACATCATTTTGGTAACTTGATTTGTTGGAAATCAAAATTGACCAAAATACCGCAACCACTTCAATGAAAGTTTTAAGACTAAACAAACGAATAAAGAGTAGTTGACACGGCTATCGCAACCCTATCAAAGATAAAACCAAACGGTCCCAACTAAAATGTAGTACAGGCAGTCGAGTATCGAATCCACAGGGAGGTAACGTAATTATCAGCTATCTAGTTCTAGTCCTAAAGTAACAAATGGGGGGGTTTGTTTGAATTGGTTGCTAAACTACGAGGTTGAAGGAAGAGAAATAAAGTAAAGAGCAGTAAAAGCAAGGAAATAAGATTAAACTATCAAGAGAGAAGGGACATGTCGGGAATTCGGTTCACTACGGTAGTCTAGTGACTCAGCTGTAAATGATTGAGATTTAATTATATGCGAGACGGATGTTGAAAGGTCCTTTCGGTCCACTTTCTATCCTAAATTACCACTAACTTAACTTTCATCCTCATTAGGGTAGTCTACTGTTCATAGCAGGCCTATTTAGTCCAATCTTTCGATCCAGGATTAATTTTAGCCAGATTAAAAGGTGACATAGAAGCGTGCACTCAACTAAGTCGAATAAATACAATTAAATTGCTATGGTGACAGGGTCTCACAATTAATTCATCTAATTAATTTACTACATCGTCACATTTCTACCGCAGATCCCCTAATCCCAACATGAAAGGGGTTTAGCTACTCATGTCGCTAATTAAACTAACAGCAATTAAATTCCCAGCAATAAACATAATGAAATAACAATTAAAAAGCATTAAAGAGAAATTAGGGCAAAGGAAATAACGAGACAAACAAGAAATTAAAGCAACAAAAGGTTAATTATTATTAAAGGAAGAGAAGAAATTACAATCAATGCGAATCCGGCGTAAAGAACAATCGAATCCGAGCAATAATAATCCCAAAACAAGGTTACAGTGAATGATTAAAAGTAACGTAACAAAGTTCTCAGTAGCAAAGTTTATAAGATGAAAGATAATCCTAATTAACCTAGTAAAGCGTGCTTAAATAGCAAAGGAAATAAGTTTAGCGAAATAAACACTCACGCGGGCTGATTAAAGCCCATAACCATCAAAATCACTCGATCGAGTGGATTAAAACCACTCGATCGACCAACTTTTCAGCAAAAACTACTCGATCGACCAGAAAGTCACTCGATTGAGTAGATGGTCTTTCTGCAACTTAAGGGTCGAGTACAAAGTGCTCGATCGACCATCTTGGGATGTAGAAACCACTCGATCGAGTGGTAAAACTGCTCGATCGAGTGCTTCATCTTCATTTCAGCTCAAGTCCGCCACCGAATGCCTCATAATGCGTGCCACGACGCTTCCAAATGCAGTATCTCACTCTGGAACAATCCCGTCTCCTCTAAATGCATGCAAAAAGGACGAAAAAGGGTACGATTCCACTACTTTCGCGTTCATTTCTACAAAATGGACAAAACGAACCAAAGTAGCCAATTCGGGGCAAAATACCATAAAAATAGTATAAATATGCATAGAAATACGTGCTGAAATAGGCTAAAAAGACTATACATTAGGCACGTATCAAATCTCCCCAAACCAAACCTTTACTCGCCCTCGAGTAAACTCAAAACTAAACTAATGGAACGGAAACGATAACTCAGAGCTAGCTTAACTTGTCTACTTGAACCAATTTAATGCAACAAAAACTAATAGTTAAAGCTAAGCAGTCAATACGCAAACGAATTATAAGTTGTTCATAAATATAGCCAACCTATCGACCTTGCAAGACCAACAAAATCGGACTCTCTCGTGGTCACTCTTCTCACATGAAGCAAAGGGTGAATGTTATATGTAAGATAGAGAAGAAAAGACAGTCACTCACCTAACTGCGACCTACATAGCATGCATGCAACAAAAATGAAAGACAATTCAAGTACTAATGCACACACTCCAACCAATAATGTCCGTCACAGTCGAGGGCTTACAAATAATTTGGGAATAGTGAGGTTCAGGTGAGAAAAGGCAAAACATGTTATGGAGATGTGGAGGTAAATGCGTCAAGCTAGTTCCTAACAGGACCATAGTAAACCATCCGAATCACAACTGACTGAAGAACTAAAAACAAGTGCCCTCCATTTGGCACAAAACTCACTAAACTCAAACACAATCTCCTCAAAAATAATGGGATAAAACGGAGGAGTCAGACGGTCACAAACTTCCCTTTTTTTAAACACCGTCTGAAATAACTAACTGAAACAAACAACTTTTTTTTTTTTCAAACTTCCTTTCTTTTTTTCTTCTCCTGTTCACGTTCCAGCCTCTTTCTTTTTTTTTTCATTTCATTTTTTTTCTTTTTTTTTCTTTTCACTTTCACGTTTTTTTTTTCTCTTTTTTTTCAATACTCTTTTTTTTTTCTTTTTCTTCCTCCTTCCTCCATTTTTACACCAACTCCAAAACAAGAAAAACGGACCAAATTTCAATGGAAGAACATACCACAAAAGAGCATACTAACTAGCTTGACTAGGCAGGCTTAGTTTGGGATGTAGCTGATGGGTCAAAAGGCAATTTTGGCGTATGTGGAGCTAAATGGGTGAAAAATATAAGGAAAGGGAAATTTGCAAGCACCTCCCTGCATGTGACACCAACCACAAACCCGAATATGTGCATTTGACGAGAAATTGAATGTCATAAATGTGCAAAATAGACGAACATGCTATGCAAGGAGTACTACTTAAAATTCCTAATGAACTGGTCATGAATGTCACCAGTTATAAGGCTCTAAAACTCAGAATTTTTAAGTAGTTTGCCAATTTATCAGGTTAAGTCTAAACAGTCAGCTATATTTGAACAGTAACTCGTAGACTATGCATATGACAAAGCTAAAAACTATCAACAGAAGTGCAAGGCTCAAGTAAATTGTCAAGTTATAGTGCATTGTCATCATGGAAATCTACCGTTCCGACTCAACTATATGCAAAAATAAACGTGAATTTTTTTGAATTTTTGAAATTTTTCTAATTTTTTTGGATTTTTTGATTTTTAATGCAAATAAACAACAATGCAAGCTGAAAAATAAACGTGAATGCAAAAACAAATGCAAATGCAGACTCAAAAGAATGCAATACCCTCCCCAAACCAAAACGGACAACGCCCTCGTTGTCCTCCAGCATACACCAGCAGAAATATGGGGGAAGGGGAATATACAACCAACAAAATAAAAAAAATAAAATAAAGGAGACAAAATAAAAGAGTAAGAAGATACATACAAAATACGAACTTCCCCAAACCAGCCAGAAAACTAGGGAAGTGAGTAGACCAGTAGCTACTCGTCGTCGTCGTCGTCACTGCTGTCACGGATCTCCTCCACCGCCCGGTACTCCGGGTCTCTCTCCTCCTCTCTCCTCCTCCGCTCCTCAGCGCGAGCTCTCTCCACTGCCACCTCTGGGTCCTCGTCCTCCTCCTCGTCAGAAACCGGGTACCCCTCAGGTGGGTACCGGAAGAAGGAAGGGTGTGGCCAACCCTCCGGGATCGGTCTGTGTTGCCGCAAGTGGTACTCGTACAGAGGGTGTAAGGCAAGAGCAAGGTCCCTCTCCATACGAGCCTGACGCTCTGCAATCACACGCAACAAACCGTAAACGGCGCCCCCTTGGTCTACGACCGCGGGCGCCACAAAGGGAGGAGGTAGTCTAAAAGTAGCCGGTAAGACCGGCTCAGTCTGGTCAGTGGGAGGTGGAGTAGGAGTAGGAGTGGTATTAGTAGTGGGAGTAGGGGTCGGATCGGGAGTAGCCGTAGAAGGCTGGGTAGTCCCTGAAGGCGTGGACCCCTCTCCAGCCTCAAGTCGCCGCTTCTTGGCGGCGGGTGCAGCAGGAGTGGGTCTGGGTGGAAGGTGAAGGAGAGGTAGTGGTGGCAGACGGTGGCCCTTTGCGACAGTAGGCAAGGGCTCAAGACGGGGAAGAGTGTCACAGGGTAAGTTAACAGACAATGAGCCGTCAATCTTCCAAGTCTGGTAGTCTGGGGTGAGCCAATGCTGAGAGAGCATGGCGTCCAGACTCAGTAGCCTCTCTCCAGCGAGGTACTGCAAGTCACGAGGCATAACAGGGAAAAGGCGGCGGGCAAGAATGGTGGCTATGCCACCGCAAGCAATGGTTCCCGCCTCCTTCTACCCCTGGCTCAGAAGGTACTGGGCGGTCAAGTAAGCTATGTTGAGGGTAAAAGGACCCTCGCAGTCGACGTTCAGGTAACCGCCCAGGATGGAGAGCTCGTTGTTTGTAATGTTGTTCGGCTCCTTTCGGCCGAAGATAGTGCTCCCCATCAGTCTAAGGAAACAACGGACAGGGGGAAGGTGGACCTGATGGAGCTTTCGCTCCTGAAAAGTGGTCTGGGCCAGACACCGCCAAAGCTGACGGTGGACCCTCCTAGGTGGGGCAGTCAAGCCCGTAGAGGAAAGGTCAAGTAAACTACCAAACTCCCCTAAAGTCCTCTGAAAGGTCCGGTTAAACAACCGGAAGGACACTGAAAGACTATCGGGGTCAGCCTCGTGTGCCCCGGGGGAGAAGGTAAAAGAGCTTGAGAAACTCGAGGCTCAGCTCTAAAAAGGTACGGCCTCTCATAGTGATGAGGCCAGGCATCCCCGTGACCCGTAGTAACTCACAAACCGACTCGTAAATGCCGAGTCTCTCTAGTGCCGTTTTCTCTAGAAAACGGGAAGGTACATGCACACACTTTAGCAGGTTATAAAATTTCGTACAGTGTAAAGCGTTGACGAATAATACTTGCAGATAATCTGGGTGAGAGTCGAGGGAGGTGTCCCCTCGGACTGTAACAGTGCCAGAAGTAGAGGCAGAACCAGAAGCAGCAGCTGTAGAAGTGCTAGGAGCGGAAGTAGAGGTAACAAGAGCTGGCGTAGCTCGAGACTGTCTACGACCCCGGCCTCTGGAACTCAAGGCAGAAGCTCGTGAAGCTAAGGTGTGAGGAACCAGGGCTGCTCTGAAGGCAGCTGCGACTGCTGGCGAGTCCGCCACAGGTGTAAAAACAGGGGGTGGTGCAGAGGTAGTGGCTACTGTGGTCACCGCTGAAGAGGAACTAGCAGCAGTGCTAGCTGTGGTGGTGACCGTAGAGGAAGAGGTAGCCTGAACTGGGCTAGCAGCAGAGCTAGCTGGAGTAAAAACCGTCCCTGCAGTTGAAACTAGGAACACAGGGGCTGCAGTAGTGACTAAGGCGGAGGTAGTGGCAACAACAGGGGCCACTAACTCACTCAAGGACGAACTGGAGGTGGTACCGGTAGAAGGCAAAGTACTAGACTCCATCCTGTGAACATAGTAAGGGGTATGATAAGAAAATAGCTGCTAACCGTGGCTAAAACAACACGTAAAACCAGCATGTGACAGCATGTGAATCCCCTACCAGTCGAAGAATTCGACTTTACGGCACATAAATCCAGCAATTCCTCAAAAATTTTCGAAATTCAGCATGTAAGCAGCAGTAGGGGACGGGATAGCAGTTAACAACAGTAGCTAGCAAGCAATGACTGAGGTTAGTTAATGCATGAAGGCACATGAACCCGTCTGACAGTCGAAAATTATCGATTGAGAAGCCCTAATCGCGAAATTTCGCACAAAACCCGAATTAAACATGCTAAGCATTGACAGGGTTGTGAGAACAGTCTAAAACAGCAGCAAGCTAGCGATAATAAAGCTAATTTAAACGAATCACAGCAGCAATAGCCAAACTGACAGTCGAAAATTTCGACTGTTCTTAACCCATATCACAAAAATCATGGAAAATTCGAATTAACATGTAACAAACAGCGAGGAATTTGGGATTGATCATCAAGCAAGGGAAACAAGGGCAATAAATTCAATTAAAGTCGAAAAATCGACCAACAATGGATATTCAAACCCTAAATTCGATTTTTACCTCATAAAATTCCAAATAATCGAAATCAAAATACAAAGAAGGTAAAAGAATCGCTTACTTGATGAGAAAGATCCTACAAATGCAATTAATCTTCAAATAAACAAGCAACAATAGCGATTTTTCAGTCGAAAAACCCACAAACCCTAACCCTCTTTAAAACCGTATAAATCGACACAAAATAAGGGGAAAATAAGGGGCTTTTGAAGATTAATTAGCAAACAAGAGATTGTAGGTGGCGGATTTGGAGATTGAGCAAGAAAATATGGGATTTGGGGATGAATTTGATCGCACAAGGGGAAGGTTAGACGAAAATTAGGGATAAAAATGAATTAGAAATAAGAATAAGAGAGTTTAAGGAATAACTCTCTGCGTCCTATTCATTTCCATTCGATCGAGTAGTTTTAAACTACTCGATCGAGCACTTTGATGGTCCAGCTGCTTGGTCGAGTAAAATTTTACTCGATCGACCAATCCCTTTTAGTGCTTTACTCGATCGACTGGAAAAAGCACTCGTTCGACCAACTTTTCACTCGATCGAGTACAAAGAGTACTCGATCGAGGACTTTTCTCGCGTATGCTCTTGAATTTCGTCTTTTCTTCCTTGGAATGCGTAAAACTTCCCCAAACCTGCATAAAAAAACGTGCAAAAATTTCCCAAAATACCAAATACGCATAAGAACAGTCTATAGTCTTACGTCTATGCTAAAAACTGTCTAAACTAATTGTCCTAATTACAACGCAATAAAACAAATTCAAAAGAAATTTAAAAATTATCTATTACAAAGTGTTACACGGGGCATTTCCCCGCTCAATTCCCAACAAATTTCAGTAGCCCCTCGGAGGGCTCCTGACTGGAGGACGTCATCTCAGCAACATTGACTGTCCTCTTCAACTTCCATGAGCATGAATTATCACTTGAAACAGTAGGAGGGGAGTAGTTCACATCCACGTAAGCGCGAACTTTCCTCGTCCTTGCTCCTTTATCACCAGCTTTAGCGTCATCATCTTCAATTTGATTGATAATAATTACACCATGTCCTTTGACAGCTCCTTCATTGCTTTTATCTGTACCTGCAGCAAGGAAAACAGACGAACTTTCCTCCTTTTTGCTCTCAGTCTGAGGCGGAGGGTTAACAATAGCAGCACGATTCTCCAAATTTTCATCTGGAGTGTCAATAATAGGATCAACAGAAGAGAGAGCATTGCAAGGCTGGGCTTGCATGGGAGCTCTCCGGAACTTAGACTGATGAAAAATCAGCTCCTCGTCCCCTACCTGGAAAGTCAAAGTCTTCCCCCCGACGTCTATTACTGCACGAGCAGTAGACAAAAATGGTCTCCCTAAAATGATAGGGGTGTGTGCATCTTCGGGGATGTCTAAGACAACGAAATCAACGGGAATAAAGAACTTCCCGATCTGAACAGGTACGTCTTCTACTACACCTAGTGGCCGTGATAAACTACGGTCGGCCATCTGGACAGTCATGTTGGTACAACTCAGCTTTGTCAAACCAAATCTCTTAGCCAGAGATAACGGTAAGACACTTACGCTAGCGCCTAAATTACATAGCGCGTTATCAATCAAATGCATACCGATATGACACGGAATTGAAAAACTACCCGGGTCTGATTGCTTAGGAGGTAACTGTCTCACTATCATTAATAGTCCTCTTACGCGATAAACTTTCTTTCATAAACTTTAAATAAGAGGGTACCTTTGTCAGCAATTCAGTGAACGGCACAGTGACTTCCAAGCTCTTCAAAAGTTCGACAAATTTGCCGAATTGTTGATTGGCTTTAGTATTCTGCAACCGCCTCGGGAAGGGAACCGTGATGGGTATCTCGAGTCCCTTGTTTCTCACTTCCAATGTATCTTCCGGTGCAAGTTTTGTATCCTTTGGACGCTTCTTACCTCTCGAACGAGGTCTTTCCGGTGATATCTCGCTTAAACGAGCACTAGCAGGCTCTCGAATAAGCTTCCCGTCATCAATACTACTCGATCGACCAATATAATCATTCGATCAAGTAAAATTTCCAGTCGATCGACCAACTCCACTTTCTGCTTCACTCGATCGAGTAGATAAACTACTCAATCGACCTGTTTCATTGCCAAATCTACTCGATCGACCACCTGTAATCAGTCGATCGAGCACTTGCTTTGCCGTGAGCTTATTTTCTTCGACAGAACACTGTTCACCATCAGTTTTAGCCTTCCTCGGGTCTGATTTCAACACTTCCGGTCCCTCATAAGAAAGGCCGGTTCTCAATTCTATCAGATTTACCGTCTCATGTGGATTCTTCTCATTTTGAGTCGGTAAATGGCCTTGCTTTCTTGTGGATTGATTCGCGGCTAGTTGGGGAACTTGATTTTCAAGTGCCTTAATAGACGCGTCCTTCTGTTGATCACTTGAGTTTCTTTGTTGATCACTCAGCTGAAATTGCTTTGTAAGGGTTTGCATCATGGACTTAAGCTCACCAATTTCACTCACCCCACCGGAAGATGATGCACCTTGATTAGAAGGAGTGAAAGAGGGAGGCTTCTGAAAGCCTTGTTGATTCCTGTGTGGGGGAATATACGGCTGCTGCTGGTGCGGAGGAGCAGTAGGATTGAGCACATTTTGAATACTCCACCTCAAATTGGGATGGACGTTCGGCTCGCAATAAGTGTTGTTCTGCCTGTAATGTTGAAAGGCAACACAAGACTCAAAAGGACTAGGATAATTCTCTGAAACATGTCCCTCAGCTCCACATCTTCTACAGACGAAAGGACCGTCTGAAACAGCTTTTACCTGATACATCCCTCCTTTTGAAGCTCCTCCCAACTCATATTTATCAAATCTTGCAGTGAGAGCTTCAAGTGCAGCTACAGAAGGAGATTCGGCACTCCTCCTTTGATTCCCTCTAGAATTCCCATACTCAGCTTTATGGGTGGCTAAGTCATCAATGATCTTCCACCCCTTAGTCTCTCCCATATTCTCAGCAAATCGGCCACTAGCTGCAGCATCCAAGATAGCCCTTTGAGCGTCATACAGCCCGTTATAGACTGATTGCATAGACTCCACTTTTCGAAACCATGGTGCGGAATGGTTCACACCAACTTCTTGAAACGGACCCGTGCCTCATGAAAGTTCTCATCAGGGCCCTGTTTAAAGCTCGTGATCTGAGCTCTAATAGTATTAGTCTTCAAAGCAGAAAAGTACTTCTTGTAAAATGCTAAAGCCAGTGAATTCCAGTCAGTTATCCCATGAGCAGCTCGGTCCAAATCCCTGTACCACTTCCTTGCAGCATCGCGGAGTGAGAAAATAAACATGGTTTCTTTTATCTGATCCGGTGTCACGCCAGTTGGTGGGGGTATGGAACAGCAATAATCGATGAAAGTCTCCATGTGCTTAGCTGCATCTTCATTTGCAGCTCCCCCAAATTGGTTTCTCTCAACCAAATTTATGTAGGACGGCTTTGGTTCGAATTTTCTTGCCTCCCCCGGTAATACAAATCCCTTATAGAGATTCGCAGCTTTCGGCTCAGAGTGACTGGCAATGGTTGCTTCTTCAGCCATGTCTGGAGATGTGACAGTCTCAACTGATGAAGTAGAAACTGGAGACCAAGGTGGATCCTCCTCGAACAGCTCGTTCTCGTAAAAGCTAGAATGAGAACCAAACTCTTCCTCTGACTGTTGGTCTTGAAATAATCTCCTCTTTGCGCGCAAGGTTCTCTCAATCTCGGGATTGAATGGTATTAATTCACCACCCTGTGACCTGCGCATAAGAAGAAACTCTAAATAGAATATAAGAATAGTTTAAGGAACGGATGCCCCTTAAACTAAAAGAAAGACTAAAAAAGAAACAACTAATAATTTAAACAATTGCCTCCCCGGCAACGCGCCAAAATTTGACACGGCTATCGCAACCCTATCAAAGATAAAACCAAACGGTCCCAACTAAAATGTAGTAGAGGCAGTCGAGTATCGAATCCACAAGGAGGTAACGTAATTATCAGCTATCTAGTTCTAGTCCTAAAGTAACAAATGGGGGGGTTTGTTTGAATTGGTTGCTAAACTACGAGGTTGAAGGAAGAGAAATAAAGTAAAGAGCAGTAAAAGCAAGGAAATAAGATTAAACTATCAAGAGAGAAGGGACATCTCGGGAATTCGGTTCACTACGGTAGTCTAGTGACTCAGCTGTAAATGATTCAGACGAATTATATGCGAGACGGATGTTGAAAGGTCCTTTAGGTCCACTTTCTATCCTAAATTACCACTAACTTAGCTTTCATCCTCACTAGGGTAGTCTACTGTTCATAGCAGGCCTATTTAGTCCAATCTTTCGATCCAGGATTAATTTTAGCCAGATTAAAGGGTGACATAGAAGCGTGCACTCAACTAAGTCGAATAAATACAATTAAATTGCTATGGTGACAGGGTCTCACAATTAATTCATCTAATTCATTTACTACATCATCACATTTCTACCGCAGATCCCCTAATCCCAACATGAAAGGGGTTTAGCTACTCATGTCGCTAATTAAACTAACAACAATTAAATTTCCAGCAATAAACATAATGAAATAACAATTAAAAAGCATTAAAGAGAAATTAGGGCAAAGGAAACAACAAGACAAACAAGAAATTAAAGTAACAAAAGGTTAATTATTATTAAAGGAAGAGAAGGAATTGCAATCAATGCGAATCCGGCGTAAAGAACAATCGAATCCGAGCAATAATAATCCCAAAACAAGGTTACAGTGAATGATGAAAAGTAACGTAACAAAGTTCTCAGTAGCAAAGTTTATAAGATGAAAGATAATCCTAATTAACCTAGTAAAGCGTGCTTAAATAGCAAAGGAAATAAGTTTAGCGAAATAAACACTCACGCGGGCTGATTAAAGCCCATAACCATCAAAACCACTCGATCGAGTGGATTAAAACCACTCGATCGACCAACTTTTCAGCAAAAACTACTCGATTGACCAGAAAGTCACTCGATCGAGTAGATGGTCTTTCTGCAACTTAAGGGTCGAGTACAAAGTGCTCGATCGACCATCTTGGGATGTAGAAACCACTCGATCGAGTGGTAAAACTGCTCGATCGAGTGCTTCATCTTCATTTCAGCTCAAGTCCGCCACCGAATGCCTCGTAATGCGTGCCACGATGCTTCCAAATGCAGTATCTCACTCTGGAACAATCCTGTCTCCTCTAAATGCATGCAAAAAGGACGAAAAAGGGTACGATTCCACTACTTTCGCGTTCATTTCTACAAAATGGACAAAATGAACCAAAGTAGCCAATTCGGGGCAAAATACCATAAAAATAGTATAAATATGCATAGAAATACGTGCTGAAATAGGCTAAAAAGACTATACATTAGGCACATATCAGTAGTCTTCATGAATTTCAATTTTGCTTCTCTTAGCAAAGACTCATTGAAATGAGTGAGAGCATTCTCTTAAACCGTTAAGAAAAGGGTGAGGTTCAAAGAAGTAAAATTAGAATGGAATTGATACAAGGTAATCTTAAAAGTAACGTTATTGAGAATAACAATACTAAACCTATCAATCCCGACCGATAAAGTTTCCATTGTCTTAATTGTTGGACGCTAGAAAGGAAACTACCCCAAATTATTGAAGAATCAACAAGTTAGTTGTGGGACATCTAATGGGACCTTCTTCTTTAAATGTTTATTTGATTGACATAAATTTTGCTAATACTACTTCGTCAATATTAGAAACCGATGGTGGTTTTCATCATTGTATTTGATACATAGGATGATTAGAATATGACGACTAGCAACAATGATGTTGAGAGATAGAGTCATTGTGTACTCAATCATTTTTTTGGGGTTAAAGTTGTACTTAATTGTGACTATTAAGTTCATAAACTCTAAATAAGAATATAAACTTGTTAAGATACAAAAGAGGTTTTACTTTTGTTACCCTATACACCATGATTTGATGTATGTCTAGCCCATTATCAAGGTGATTATATTCTAAACCAAACTAGAATGACATATCATGTAGATGATGCAAGACTCAAATTGGTAACCCAAGATTAAACCTTAAATTCTGGAATGATGAACACAAAGAGTTATCGAGTACTCTTGGAACCATTAGATTGTTAATCTTATGGTATATGCGTATCTTGTATTCAAAACAAGATGTCTCGTGCTTTTGGTTGAAAAGGAGATCGAGGTTGTAAATCATTGATCCAAAATAGGTTGATCATTTTCTTTTACCAACGATTTAAGTTGACAATAATGTGTTCACTTAATAAGGTAAATAGAGAAATCTTTGAAGAAGTTCAAAGAGTTCCAGGAATAACGATTTAGTCGTGATGGGACTATCAAAGTGAAGACTTTGATATAAGCCAAAGGAAATGTGATATAGTATCACAAGTTAATCTCTCTTAGAACGCATTATGAGATAATGTGTGGTTGGATAAGAAATCAAACGCTGTTCGATATGGTTTGAACTTTAATCAAGTTACTTTGAGTTACCTGATCCTTTTGGGGATTTTATCATTTTGTCTAAATTATTTTTCCACTAAATCTAAAACGAATCATATGAAATATGAAATGGTAGGGTACCATGTTTGTAAGTTTTCAAACGAAACAAATGCTCATTTTTCCTTACTATAATCACGAGTACAACGGGTTTGTGGCTCGTGAAGCTGTCTTTCAAGAATACAAGTTTATTTCTAGAAGACAAAGTGGGAGAAATTATTTAAGAGCCACAAAGAATGTTATGTCGCAAGAAACTGGTCTTTCTTGGCTACATGAGACGTTTTGTGTAAGACGTTGTTTTTTTTTTCAAAAACCTAGGAGGTTAAAGTCATCACTTGTTGAAGATGATGAATTAGTGTTACTTTTAGAAAGTAAAGAGCTTGCAACTTACAAAGAAATTGTTTAATTCAAGTTACTTCTGGAAAGTAATGATCATATGACTTAAATATGAGTGTTTAAGTCACAACTCAATACAAGGCTTAGAGCCATGAAAATCCGAAATAAATTCCAAGTGGAATTGTTGGATATCAAAGAGAGATATCAAAGCTTGATTGGTGGCAAAGGGTTTTGCACTAGTTGAAATGCTTAAGTCTATTTGGATCTTCTTATGGATTGTGTTTCATTATGATGATATACATATAGCAAGTGAATCTAAAACCCACTTCTTCAATTAGAAGGAATGTATTCAATACATGTCTTGAGTTTTGTAGATTCTTGCAATCCTAAGATAATGTGGAACTTAAGAGAGGGTCTTAAGTAGGACATCAATGAGTTGGAATCAATGTTTTGATCATGTTATAAAAATTTTCTCGATAAGTCGAGAAGTTGTGTTTATACACGGAGTTTAGTGGGAGTTACGAATTTTTTAATTAGTCTTATATGTGGATGACATATTGATCATTGGGAATGATTTGACACTTATGGAGTATTATAATACATCTTTAATATCCAGATTTATGTAGATAAATCCACATGATATTAGCGTCAAATAAGAAGTCTTATGTTGATAAGATTCATGATTAGTTCAATCGAGTTGAACATATTTGATTGACTCCATTTGCTTCCGCTGCCGGATCAATTAAATGAATAATGCTGTATAACGCTTCATATACTTTGAGTATGATGAATTGTTTCAAAATCGAATTTAAGTAATAGTTACCAAGTAGCCATATAGATTATTCTTAAGTGCTTGAGGAAGCATTAAGGATGGAAAGTTAAGTGTTTTTGATGCAATTAACTCATTTGTGTAAGGGTGTTACACGAATGACAATTGAGATTGCGAAAGGTTTCAGAAAAAACCATATTCAAAACACGTGAAGATGGTTAAGGAACCATTGTGGCTATGTTATTTAAGAAATAGATTTGCTAGAATCGTTCTAGGCAATAAAGAACAATGAGAGATATTTACAACGGAAATTGAGTACACTTGCAATCATGAGATGTGCAAGAGGATGGATCCCGCACACTGTGAAAACAGTGGGAGCTATTCTAAGGCTAGAGAGCTTATGTCTAGATTGGATCTAGACACGTACTCAGAAAGTTTTGTAATGCAAATGTATACATTACAAAGGAAAGCGAGAATGTAGTAAGGTTGAGTAAGGTACAAGAAGTGGATAAAACCTACTAACCAAAGCCTTCTCATGGGCTTAACATGATGAGTCATGTCATATGTCATTTCAATTGCATTGAGATGAACAACTACATATAAGATGAAAATGGATTATAAAAATATGAAGTAGTAATCAGGTATTGACTATTCATATGTGATAATCACATTTGTCGTTCGAGTTTTTAAATCTGAAAGCTCCTTTTATACTTTGTTACATCCAAACGGGTTGTAGAGACAATATTGAACCCCGTTAAAGTGAACCCGGATTAACATGGTATTCGCCCATAGTCACTTATATGAGGAGACGTCTCGAAGTGACTAGAGTGTGATGCGATTGATGGCAAGTTCAAGTGTCATAGAGTCATGTGAGATGACTAGTCGATCACATAGGCAGACTGTTAGGAACACTTTGTCGGGCTAATGACCGCTTATAGAGTTCTGGCAAATTTATATAGCATGGTCGTGGCGAGAGCTACTATAGTATTCTAATGAGTCGATTCTTTTAACTAAAGACTGTTCGCCTAAGGTGGCACAGTTTCAGATTAACTTTGATTTATGTTACTACGACCTTCGTAAATGAGGTCAAATGGGCATATTTTGGGTTATGATGGCTGTGGCTAGTCGAAGGGAATAAGTGCGATAGGAATTGTCCACCCCTTGTCAGGGTTATAACAATATCTCAGGGCCACTCGAGGAGTAATGAACTGGAAATGCGTGGCCACGCTCGGAAGGTATCTATGGTAGATAATTCCGGTCAAATCAGTTATTCTCCAGATCGAGGAAACCACTCTCGATATGATCACTTGCAAGTACGACCTGAAAGACACCTTGTATTGAGTGGGAGATAGTAATAGGACAAGAGAATTGGTGACGCACACTTGTCGAGGACAAGTGGGAGATTGTTGGAGTGTCCCCGACAATAATGCGATCACAATTGTCGATCATGATGATCACATGTTTAAATCTCATTTTTAAGAATACGTAAGGGATGATTCATTTTATAGTCAACTGATCAACATTAATCGGTAACGATTGGCTTGCTAGAGTTTGACGTTACTATCGTGGGACGGTGGTGGTCAGTTGATCCCTTAAGGTCACACCTAAAGGAAGATGCCCTAATCTGTAAAGTTGATTAATTGTATGATGATACAAGTTAATCAATTCCTTAAAATTGAACAATTCAATTTGTGTGAGAGAATATTGATATCTTATTATAATGGGATTAAATAAGATTTATTTTAGTAATTGAAATATTTTATTACTAAAATTGTTTTTTTTTTTTTTTTTTTTTTGGTGAAATGTAAGATTTCCATTAAGCTCGAAACAAGACTATTACAGCCTACACAATTTTTAATACATCCAATTTAGTAGAACAAAAGCCCTACTTACAAATATCAATGCTACCTAGCCACTGAATATCCTTACTATTACATATCCTGGCACGGGAAGCACATATGCGCATTCTGACAACCTGCCTGATCTATTGAAGAACCAAATCAGGCCTCAGAAAACCATGTTCCACCCGAGCTCTATTCCTCTGCATCCATATTTGATAGAAACAAGCCATAAGAGCGCAAGTGAAGATACCTTTCTGAACCTTGGACCAATTCTGACTCCACACCCAATGCAGAATGTTAGCAGTAGGTAGAGTAACTTTAAAGAGAGATGCCATCCCTCCCAGAATGCATCTGCAATAGTCACAAACCTGGAACAGGTGAATGTGTGTTTCTGCTTCTTTGCCACACAGAATACACAAATCATCAGGACAAATGCCTAAGTTAAACAGTTTAGTTTTCACCTGAAGAGCTTCTCTACTCAGTAACCATCCTATAAATATGTGTTTAGGCACAGACCAAGAGCACCAAATGAACTTGTGCCATGCAACCTGTTGAAATTTAGGTCTCAGCAACTCATAGCCACTCCTAACTGTATACCCCCTAGGATCCAGCAACCACTGTCCCTGACCATAACCTGAGCTCAACTGATCTCTGACCTTGCAAACATTCTTCCATCCCCAACTAACATCACCATTGGGAACATAATCAGGCCAAGCTCGGTCCTTTAAATAAATCTGGTTGACCCACTAAAATTGTTTATTGTTTGTGAAACAATAGAGATGAGAATGAATGGTTAATTATAATTACAAGATGTTGTGAATTATAATTAAATGACCCATTTTATTTATGTGATCAAGTATTACTAGTCAATTTGTTGTATGTAAATTAATTAATTCATAAAATGATATTTATGTGATAAATATGCATTAAATTAATTAATAACATGTATCATACTACATGTGACATATTATGTGACAAGTGACAAATTGACAAAAATAAAATGGTAGTCCATTTTATGTATATGGACCGAAATATTGGTATGGAAGTAGTTAGTGGGTGAATTATTTTATGAGATAAAATAATGTAATCATGCCTAGTGTAAAACTAGCTTACACACCTACACTAAGTAGACTCACATGCCTACAATTTGGAGAAGTGAAAAAGCAAAAAGGAGATGTCATTATTTGGCCTCTTCCACCCGTCCACTTCCTCAATCATAATGACAATTTTGTTCTCATT
Source organism: Silene latifolia (assembly GCF_048544455.1). Taxonomy (NCBI): domain Eukaryota; kingdom Viridiplantae; phylum Streptophyta; class Magnoliopsida; order Caryophyllales; family Caryophyllaceae; genus Silene; species Silene latifolia. The sequence continues at coordinate 138,288,465 of NC_133527.1, read as the reverse complement.
TTTTACTACTCCATTATTCATTCATTTTCACATGCAATTTTTATGATCTCTCTCATTTTGTCTCTAAAATTTGTTTTAGATTACATGAATATTGTTCAATAAGATTACTAATATTATTAGTGTAAGATATGAGTATTAGTAATCAATTTTAAGGTAAACTACTAAACTAATATCTAGCTAATATTATTTAGTGGGGATAAGAGATAATCTTGGGTGCAATCAAGAGGAGTGGCTTCTATACTTGAGGTCTTTGGAGGATCATCCTAACATATGGAAAGCTCAAGAAGAAGTGAGGTAGGAGACTTCACTTGTGCCCAAAATATCCGAAATACTCACAAGTAAGGAACCGTTTTTCTCCTTACTCTTGCATTTGTTTTGCATGCATACGATCTTTAAGTTTTTATGACTAAAACTTTAAACCAAAATATGTGATCTTTAAAATATGATTTCCTACAGGAGCCTCTCCTTTTTTATGTAAAAAGACGTGAGAAGGCCGAGCTCCCCATTGTCTTCGTCTTCTTCGACACAAAACCGCAAAAACCCACAAAATCGCCATTTTTCGACTTTGCCATTTGCTTGTTTTCGTGCCATTGTCTTCATGTCATCTGAAGGTATTTAAATCCTTTTGAATCCATTTGAATTTGTTTGCCTTTTCGTTAATTGAATTAGGGCGAAACCCTAACCCTTCGAAAATCAATTTGAGCGTTTTTGCTTGGCTCATTTTCAAGTGAAATTGATGATTGCATTAGATTAGAAACTTGTGTAAGAGTATAGGGGTGCTTTTAGTTTGCATTTTGGTCCCCATTCCCGCTCTTTAGGAGCAAAAAACGTGAATGAGACGAAAGTTCGACTTATTTCACAATGTCATGTTTGTTTGCTCGAGTCGTGTGCCCCTACTAGGTTGCATTGTAGTCGGGGAAGACCGCCATTGCCATATTGTACCCTCATTGGGCGTTGTGGGTAAAATTTGAATTTTAGCCTTTATGAGACGGTCTTATGCCGACAAAATAAGCGTCTGTTTGGGCACAAACTGAGCCGGTCTGTTTTGAAATGGACCATAACGGTAATTTAGGTCAGTTTGAGACGTGATTAAATCACGTTGTTTTGTTGTGGTCATAATTTGAAGTTTTGACATGTTAGTGCCCTAATTGGCGTAAAATTGCCTTTTTAAGCTGTGAAAAATACCCAGTTGTGTCGGGAATTTTTTGTTGTTTATTTTCACGGACCTTGTGTGGTCCTTGAAGTGTTGCGTGGTTTTTGTAATTTTTGTCGTTATTTCGACTCGTCTTTTGCTTGAAAAGAAGGGCGAGTCGGTTTTTTGTGCGCTTTTTGTGAAGTGTTTTGCTGGATGAGTTTGGGAGGGTTTACCCTTGTTCTAGTTTTGCATTTGTAGTTGGTTTTGTTTATTTTTGGATTTTGTCCATTTTGTGCCGGCGTAATGTCGAAATTTCGGCTGACGTTTTTGTTTTGTCCTGATTTCAGGTGAGTGTTATGGGGCTTCTGGGCCTGCTTGGTCCGTGGTCAAGGCCTTAGAGCTCTTGGTTTGGACTGGACCGGTTAGTACTCCGGCAAGTGCGCCCGAAGTGGTGGTGGAGGACGCTTCTGAGGAGGAACCTACTAAGGAGGTTGTTAGAGCCGATGGAGCCGTGGGGGCTCGAGTTGAGTCCGTCGTTGAGATCGTTGGTGCTGAGGGAACTACGGAGGCTCGGGAGGAGCCCGTTGTTTGGGCCACTGGTGTTGAGGGAGCCACATAGGCTCTGGAGGATCCCGTTGTTGGGGTCGTTAATGTTGAGAGAGGTCAGACGGGGTCTGAGGCCGGTTCCTCTCGGATGAGGGTTAGCACTAGGAGAAGGGGTCCTCGACCCACTATATAGGGGATTCAGAACGTTGTACAGATTATCCAGAGGGATCTTCCTCGTCCCGTGCAGTCTCGTGGGACAAGGAGGTGGAGAGTAGAGACGGAGGAGGACGACGTCTTTGTTGATAGTTGGGAGGCTAGACAGGTTACGGCTGCGCGGGGGTTGAACCTACAGTCGGCGCCTGCTTGGGCTGAGGGCTTGGTGAGTTTGTTGTTTCGTTGGTTTTTTTTTTTGCTGTTTTTGCTATTTCAGACCTGAATAGGTTTTTTGATGTTGTTTGTTTCCCAATTTCATGAGATTGCTACCATGAGGACTTTCTCAGGCTTCTCGACTTGTATGGGCTTTTACGACGGGGTTTCGATTAGATCGAACCTCTGTCTGATTTGTGCCATGTTGGACTGTTACTGGGACACGACGTCGTCGTTCCCCATGGAGTTTGGGAGGTCGGTATCACTTTGGAGGACTTTGCCATGATATAAGGCCTTCCTTATGGCGAGATGCATGTTCAGTTTCCGGAGACGCCGAAGAGAGTGTCTTCCACCGTGATGACGGGTTTGATAGGTGATGTTTTGCCCCCACCGACCAACATCACTCCTTTTCTGATAGCGAACTCTAATGTGAGGACAACTTCAGAGGGAGGGTGACTGGCTTTGTTCCGGCGCCGTTGGCGAGTCTTGAGGCTGAGGCTAGAGCTGACGCGCAGGAGGCGCGGTTGTGGTTCTGGTACTTCTTGGGTAACACGTACTTTGGTGACAAGGGTGAGCGCTTGTCGACCAAGGTACTTCCTTTACTTGCCGACCTAGACGCCTTGGCTAGGTATGACTGGGTGACGCCAACTCTGGTGCGTTTTACCCGTTACCTGCACGCCGCTGTTCGTCCAGAGACGATGGGGGATGGGAGTTCTCCCGCTTTGGTTGGTCCCGACCTCATCTTGGAGGTACGAGCGCTTTTGTAGTTTTTGATTGATTTTTGAGTTTTGTCAATTTTTGGAAAAAATTGGTTGATTTGAGTTGCTCTGTTTCATGTTTCAGGCCTGGTTGCGTGCTTACTTTATCCCCTTGCGCGCGGAGACGACGAGTGATGTAACTTTGGTTTACCCGGCTGTGAGGGGTTGGATGGTGGCTCGGAAGAAGTCTACTAAGTTGACCTACGAGGACTGCAGGCATCGGGTGAATGCCCTCCGGGTTGGGGATGTAAGTCATTGTTTCTTATCAGTTTTGTTTTGTAGAAAAGGATAGAGATAGGATGACTAGGTAGCTTAGAAAGCCCCAAGTTAGTTGATTAGCTTTGCCATGAGTGCAGTTTATCGGGTGGCCTTGGGAACGCTACACGGGCGTGCCGGCCTCTGTTAGGGAGCGTCTACGGCCCTACAGTTGCCAGCGCTTATACCTTGAGATGGTGATCGAGTCGGTTTTATACCTTGGTGAGCGTTTAGCTCGTCAGTGTTTCTGTGAGACTTTCTTGGTGCCGGTCGATCCGCCTAGGGTGTTGTTCCAGGAGTTGACACCTGACAAGGTTGAGGAGCATCTTCACGGTTGGGAGGTAAGGAGTTGTTGTTGCGGGAGGCCGACTATGATACCTTCGTTTTGTTGAGGCTTGCTTGGTATCCGATCGAGGTATATTTTCCTTTGTCCTTTGCTTTATTGCCTCTTTTTCTTCTTTGGCGAAAGGTTTTGTTACTCTTGATCTCGTTTCCCGTTGTAGGGTGTGGATGACTTGATGAGGACTTAGCCCCCAGCTTTCAGGGCACAGACCACTTTCCAGGGATCGAGTGTTGTGGAGCTGAAGTTGCGCGTGTCAGAGCCTGCGGTTCCTTAGGTCACCGACGTTGGCATGGAGTGCAGGCTGGCAGTTTTGAGGGTGAGCTTCGAGTTTGAACTCTCCTTCTTGTTTTTATTTTGCCTTGCGTCTTGCTTTATTGAAAGGGTTTTTTGTTGTGGGTGTCGACCTTTAGTCATCAGGCTATGTGTCAGATGGCTAACCGTTGGAGAGCACTCGCTGGTGACCTGGCTGCGAAGGAGTCTCGGCTTGCGCGGGGAATTTTTGTTGGTTGTTTTGTGTGTTTTTGTGTTTCATTTCACGTTTTAGATTTTAATAGCCTGTTATTATGTTTTTAGAGTACTGCAAATCCGGTGGAGGTTGCTCGGGTCCGTGCTGAGTTGGACACGGCGAGGTCGACGATCTAGGCACAGGAGCTGAGACTCACCATCCGGGAACTGGAGCTGAAGCGTCGTGGGGATGAATTGCGGAGCCGGGACGCGAAGATTGCTTCTCTCAGGGCTCGTTTGGCCGAGGCGGAGGAACTTCGTGTCACGATGGAGGAGGAGACGTTGGAGAGTTCTCCTAAGAGGGGGCCAGAGCAGGTGGTGGTGTCTGGTTTGCCCGCGACTCCTCGTGAGACCGAGACTGGTCACCCGGGAGGCGTTGAGTAGTTGTAGTTGTTCGTCCGTGTTTTTGGACTTTGGTTTGTATATATGTACATTTTGTGTGAGGCGGTTTGTATATATGTGTTTTTGAATTGTAGTCTGTTTGTGTTTGGCTTTTTTGTGTTGTGTTTCGGAGAAGCACGGTCAGCGGCTGATTCCCCTTTTGCTTCGGCATTTGTTCCTGCATTGTTAGTATAGAAAACAAGCAACAAGTAGCACATAAGCATATACGTAAAAACGCAAAAGCATTTGATAAAAACAAAAATAACCACCACGACTCGAAGTTAAAATTGAAATCGAAAAGAGATTTTGAAAATTCCGAGACAAGTCGTCGCATTTGGATTTTTCAAATGAAATTGTTTTGAAATTTCCAGAAATTAATTTGTGTTTGAATTAAATTGCATCGAATTTTGCCAAAATTGATTTGTAACTCGAAAAACTAAAACTCAAACCGTCATAGATGAATTTAAAAAGAGATTTTGCGAGTGTGTTTGATTTCTGTGAAATCAAGACTCGGATTTGCAAGAGTTTGAAATTTTGAGAAAAATTGATGTTGTGTTGTCATTTTCGATTTTTGTGGATATTGCGAAAAAGTGAAAAATTTTCGAAATTTTCGATTGACATGGAAACGATCCGTCGCGGATCGGGGCAACTAGCTCTTCCCCCCTAGAAAAGGAAAAGAAAATCCGTATGTTTAAAGCTGTGTCATGGAAACCGTGCCGGATTTCGTGAAACGCAAAAAAAAGGAAATGTGAGTTTGAGGAAAACATAAAAAATTTCGGATAGGCCAGAAGAGGCGCGATCCTTAAGCCGAGAATTTCTATGTGTCACGAAGAAACACTACTTGATAGGGACAAATCAAGGTGCGGATCCTGAGAACCATCCCAAGAGGCGCGAGGCCATGGGCGATGCAAGCGAGCTTCTCCTTTTTTCGGAAAAAACCGCTTATTGTTTTGTATAAATAGGGACATTTATGCTTCCTTGTTTCACCACCCATAACACGAAAAACATCTCTACGAAAACCTTTCTTCTTCTTCCACAAAATAATTCATGGATACTTTGGAAAATAGGTTGCAATATTGTTGTCGGCATTTGTCGTCTCCCGAGAAGTATCAACTCGTTGTAGTGGGAGTTGGTCAATTGTTGGTGATTCGTCAAGTTAAGGTGAAATCATCGTTTCTTGAAGCATGCTCTCGGTTTTGGGATTCGAAACATCATGTTTTCGTTTTCCCGAAAGGTGAAATTTTCCCTCTTGCCGAAGAAGTGGGAACCATTGGAGGGTGGTTGGGTTGTACTCCGATGCTTCCTCCGACTCGGTTGTATTACAAAGAGAAGTTTTGTTCAATGTTGGGGTTGCCAACGAGGCAAGTGAACTTTCTCCTTGCTCCCCAGGGTGTGGATATGTTGGCTCTCATCAAAATCTTCTCAAACTGGTTGGATGCTAATATCTCGGAGGTGGCTAGGAGAAGGGCTCTTGCCTTTTGCCTAATGCATGCGTACCTCCTTGTCGATGCCTTGAAGAAGGAGAGGCCAAAATGGTATGATAGTATGATCCTTGTACACATAGTTGAGCAAATGAAGCACGGTTTGGATCCAGCATGGTTGGTGCTTGGCGAGATCATCCAAGCTTTGGACAAGAAGGGCTCTTATGGAGAAGCTCTTTCGTTTGGATCTCCAAGGATCCTCCAAGTATAGCTCATGCAGAAGCTAAGGTATGTAAAGCCTTCGGTTGATTCTTCTTCTTACTCCTTCCGTCACCTTACTATATGGAAAAAGTTGTATTCAGATAGTTTTGCATCCGGTGAGGCCTATTGGACCTCAAAATTTGTGGAGGGTGGTCCTCATATCCGTTGGGTGGTGTAGTGGTGGCACCTGAGGTCCTTCACGGGGTTTTTCGCTCCGACCGCTTATTCTTGTTCTTTTATGGTGGTCAGCTGGAAGGTTTCTTCCTTCAATTATCCTGAAAGGCTCATGAGGCAAATGAATCATCAACAAAAGGTGGCCGCTCAAGATACTCTCGTGGAAGAGAGTGTGTTTCGAAACTCCGAGCTTTTGGAGGTGTTCGAGAGGTGATGGGCCACTCGGCCGACTTAGGAGGTACCAAACCCAGTTGCCATGACATGGGTGACGTCCGCTTATGTCAAGTGGTCAAGAGCTCAAACCTTGTAAGAAAGGTCCAAGTTCCGTAAGGACGAGGTCATCGACTTGGAAGTATAGAGAAGTTGGCAAGGCTAACCGTGCCTTCTTTGATGACTTTGCCGACGATGTTAGCCCAGTTGTAGTGAGGCCACCGAAGAGGAGAAGCTCGGGTCCCAAAGAGATGGCGGTCCGTGTATGGGCTCGGCTTGGGCCGAGTATAGGGTCGTGCAAGAGACAGGAGGTCGTCGCCGTTGTAGATCTGTTGAGGATCCGTTCTGAAGAGGAAGTCTGATACCGTCGTCAGGTACCAAAAATAAACCTAGATACACTAACAGAAGCTAGCAGTAAGTAGGGTCGATCTCCACAGGGAGATAGAAAAATGTCAGCTTTAACTAAGTCCGTCACGGTAACAAAATTATGGGGTTTTGTATTTGTTTGTTCTAAACTAATGAGATTAAGGACGAGGGGAAGGATAAGAGAATAAGGATTAAGCAAATAAGGAGAAAATAGCTAAGACAGTCGGTTCACCATGATCATTGAGTCACGCAATCTAGGTCTCAGGTCAATGTAAGTATGGTCTATGGGGCAGTGAATATCTCCTTCCGGTCTCAATTCGCCCTAAAGCACAAATAGCTTAGCTTCCGCCCTCACTATGTACCCTAATGTTCGCTACAAGTCTCACCCTTTCCAACCTTCCGGTCTAGGTCAAGGTTTACTGCGATTAAATGAATAATTGCGTCTACTCAATTGGGCAGAAACAATTAAATGTAGCGATTAACAACATAGACTACACAAGCATTAAACCTAATACATCGATTTACAATTCCTTCATAATCATGGATTCCCTAAGTCTTAACAAAGAGAATTAGCTACGCATTATCATCGGATTAATAACAATCATACATAGAAAATAGAAATTAAACATCATAATAATGCAAATAGAGAGATTGAACAAGAGCAATAACAAAGAGTAATAAGGAAAAGAAAGAATAAAGAGCAATAAAAGGGATTGCGATTAAGAGATAAAAGAGAGTAATGTACCGATTACAAGATTCAATTCCAAGTAGTAGCCTAGAGTAGGAGTAAGAGTAGCAGAGAATAGAGAGAAGAAGGGAAGAGGGGCGAGAGTAACGTAGTCTCCAGTGTAAAAGTAGCACACAAAAAACATATTGCTAAACCTAATATATAAGCCTAATTACAAAGCCCATACAAAATAAGGCAAAAACACAGCTACAGGATAAAACCTGTCGATCGAGTGGAATTAAACCACTCGATCGAGGAACTAGTCAGCAATTCCTCTCGATCGAATGGAAAAACCGTTCGATCGAGGACTTCTTAATTTGGACTTCTCGATCGAGTGTGTAAACAACTCGATCGAGTGAAACTTCAAGATATAAAGCATTCGATCGACTGAAAAGTGGTCGATCGAGCTATATTAGCACGTAAGGCACTTTGACACCTTTCGAAATCAGCTCACGCGTCTTCAAGGTGATGGATTCCGAGCTCCAATTCCTTGTTCTCCATAAATGTATGCAAATGGGATGAGTTTAGGTTTGATTTATCTTCTTTCCGGTCTGTACCTGCAATTTACACAAAACAAACCAAAGTAGACTATTCGGGAGTATTTGTAGCTATATGCCACGTAAAATAGTACAGAAATACGTGTAAAAATGAGGTAAAAACCTTATATAAAATACACGCATAAAATCTCCCCAAACCAAACCTTTGCTTGTCCCCAAGCAAACTATGAATGCAACTAAGAACAAACAGTAGAACGGGACTAACGCATTAGCTACAAATCATCCACCAAAACCAGTTTAATGCAACAACTAACAAAGTGGCAAGTGATAAGTGCAAACGAATTAAATCAATGTCTCAAACTTACTGAACCGTCGACCTTGCAAGACTCAAAGATATCGGACTCTCATGGGTCGCTCATCACTCAAATTTAAGCACAGGGTGAGTATATAAGTGAAAGATAGAAAGAAGTAAAGACACTCACCTAACTCGACCTATAAGAATATGCATGCAATTAACATGAATAAAGCCTCCACAACAGTACATATGCATTCCAACCAAACTAATGACCAAGACACATGCCGGGGATTTAAATTTGGGTAAGTGAGATAATGGGTAAGAAGGGGCTAAAATGAATTTGGAAATGTAGAGATAATAGCCAGGCTAGCAACAACGGATCCAAATTTTTAAACTACATCCCAACTTCATACCCAATATATATCAATACAAAACAGTGCAAATTGGATGCACTCAAGTCACAATACACCATAAATTTGTCAACTCCCCATAAGATACAAATAAGTCATGGGAGTGAAATCATCTATATATTTGTTCATTTTTCCGCATATGATTTTTCTTTCTTTTTCATATTTCCTTTTCAATTCTTTTTTTTTTAAAGAGCAATAATTTCTTTTCATTCCCTTCAATTCTTCCACCGACTTCTGAAATCAGATATATAACCAAACTGCAGTAAAGCTTCCTAAACAGCTACTCATCACTAGCTCGGCTAGGGTAGGCAAAATTATAGATTGTAGCTAATAGGACAAAAAGGTAATTTGGCTATGTGAGGCTCATGGGTAGAATAAAATAAAGGGAATTGCCTCTCCTAACATGTATCACCATCCACAGACCGAATGCATATATGTATTAAGAAGACTAGATTCATGCTTATGCAAATTGATGTTACATGCCTTCCAGAGAGTACTACTCACATCCTAAATGAAACCGGTCATGAATGTCACCAGTTTATAAAGCTCTAACCTCAGAATGTAACGTAGCTTGCCAAAACGTGAGTCAAGTCTATTCGTTCAGATAAGAGAGAAACAAAAACTCGTAGATTATGCACAATATCATGCCAACAATATGTCAAGAATATGCAAGGAAGAGGTAATGAAGAGGGCCCTCCCCAAACCGACCATGAACATGGGAGGTCATAGGTAATCACACAGCAGCTCTACAGACGTAAATTAGCGGCTGGAAGACGGAACAGCTCGATCGAACAACTCAGAACACTTCGATCGAGAGGTTATGGTGTCAAAATCGCTCGATCGAGAAGATAAGTTATTCGATCGAGAGAATAGGATTTGCAGCATTTCAATCGAGGATAGCAGTTGCTCATTCGAGTGAAAATCTTAGCAAAAGTACTCGATCGAGTAGAAAAACTACTCGATCGAGCTGCTTCACCTGAAAAACGCCTATAAGAAGTATAGGAAATACGAGGGACGCATAGTTCGACATTTAAAGTTCAACAGACAGCTAAGGGAAAGGAAATAAGTTTAAGAAAAGTACAAAAAAACAGTCCGGGTTGCCTCCCAGAAAGTGCAGGTTTAAGAGGTCCCGCACGACCTTTCTGGCATCAATTAACTGGCGCATCAAGCTCGTCGAAGTACAAGACCTCGACACGGTTGTCTGCTTCATTTGCTTTATGATAGTGCTTCACATATTGCCCATTCACCTTGAACCTATTTCCCTCGGGACCTTCTAGCTCAACAGACCCAAATTTAGTGACAGCGGTCACTGTATAAGGGCCACTCCACCTGGACTTCAGCTTGCCAGGAAATAATCGCAGTCGGGCATTAAACAACAACACCTTCTGCCCGACATGAAATTCCTAAGGTAAAATTCTTTTGTCATGCCATCTCTTCGTTTTCTCCTTGTAGATACGAGAGCTATCATAGGTGTTAAGCCTAAACTCCTCTAGTTCATCTAGCTGCAAAAGACGGTTCTCACCACACAACTTAGGATCAAAGTTAAGTTCACGAATTGCCCACCAAGCTTTATATTCCAACTCAACAGGTAAATAACCTGATTTCCCATAAACTAACCGATAAGGTGATGCACCAATCGGTGTCTTAAAGGCAGTTCTGTAAGCCCATAATGTGTCTTCTAATTTAAGACTCTAGTCCTTCCGTGATTTAGAAACTACTTTAGATAAGATCTCTTTAATCTCGCGATTAGAGACCTCAACCTGACCACTAGTTTGGGGATGATACCCCAAACCACGCCGGTGTTGAACACCAACCTTAGACAGAATGGAAGTTAGTTTCTTTTCTTTAAAGTGCATTCCCCATCACTAATGACGACCCTAGGGACACCAAATCGGGGAAATATGATCTTTTTAAACATCTTTATCACGGTCTTGGCATCACAATGGGGTGAAGCAATTGCCTCCACCCACTTAGACACATAATCAATAGCTACTAAAATATACCTGTTACCTTTACTAGATGAGAACGGTCCTTGGAAATCAATGCCCGAGACATCGAAAACCTCAACCTCTAAGATACCATTTTGTGGCATCTCATGTCTCTTTGAAATATTCCCTAATCGTTGGCAGGAATCACAAGCTGAAACAAAGGCCTTAGCATCAGCAAACAAAGTAGGCCAGTAAAAACCAGACTGAAGTACCTTAGCCACGGTGCGCGATGGACCGTGGTGACTGTTTGGGCTAAAAATAGCATAATAAGGAAGGCCCACTTAATAAGATAGAAAGGCTAAGGGAGGAGTGATAAGGAGGAAGGAAGCCCGAAATTGGAGAAAGGGGGACACGGGCTAAAAGGAAGATCAAGAGCCCATCATAGAAAGCGTCCGGATTAAGGAAAGATAAGTTACAGAGAAGTTAGGGAGAAGTTAGGGAGATCAGGGAGAATTGGGAAAGGCGACCAAGTGTGGAAAGAGCTCTTATGGAAATTGTATTCCCTTTCCATAATCGAAGTAGAACATATCTAGGGTTCTTGCCTTATAAATAGCCGAGGAAGCAAATCAAGAAGGACACTCATTCACACATACGCATTCAAGAACACATCAACACCACGGCATTAGCATAATATTATACTCAAATATATATCCGTCCTAGATCCTGCAGGCCGGACGCCTAGTGCCAGCTGGATTAGCTTTACGCCTCAACTGTAATCATCCACATATTCAAGTATAGTGCAATATTTGGAAGGGTACCGTCCCTCCCGCGGTTGTTCCCACATTGGGTTTTCCGCGTCACCAAATCTGACGTGTCAATTTACATTACGTACTTATTTTTCCTATTTACTTATAGACATACGAACAATCATACAATCAACCAACGAGTAAAGACCGCATTAACCCTAATCAATCAACCTAGTAAAAAATACCTAAACAGTTTGGCGCCCACTGTGGGGCATTGTGGTCGTCAATCGTTGATACTCTAAAAACACAATGGATAAGCAAGCATCGGAAACCGTGTCAGGGAGCAGGCAACCATCGCCACCACCAAATACTCAAAACCCGACGTCAACAGTGGCTACGCAGGCTCCCGGACACACCTCAAGAATCATACCGACAACAAAAACCTCTTTACCTTCTAGGACTCCTGCTGTCGCGGCCCAAGCCAGATCAGATAAAGGAACGTCAAGCTCAAGCATCACTCCGCCACCTAGTCCCACGCAAATCTTGCTTACTGGCGTAGAGAATCTTCAGAAAGCTATGGAAAACATGAGAGAAGACCAGAAGAAAGATGAAACCGAAGCAAGAAGGAGGGACAGAGAGCTCTATGCACAGATAGACATCCTGAAACAGCAGTCTGCCACCCCAGCGCGCATGATACCGTCGTTTAGTACCAAAATTAAATTTATAATTCCAAACTAAAACTATAGCTAGTGATAGTAAGGGTCGAACCACAGAGAGACAAGGTTGATTTTGTTTGCTATTTTTCAGTCTATAAAGTAACGATAAATTGGGGGTTTTGAAATCGATTGATTAACTGGCTAATTGCTAAAATGAATATTCTTAACAAGATAAAAAGAGGATCGGGAATTTCGGTTCACCATGGCAAATAACAGGTCAGTCAAGCAGCAGAGGTCTCATAAAACGGTCTCAGGGAAAATAAGCTAGTCTTTCGATCAAAGCTCAAATAACCTCACGGTCTAATAATTCCCTAGAATTTATCAAAGCTTTCACTCAAGAGAAATTCTAAATCTAACGATAAATCAATTTACCAATCTTTCAATCTAGCAAAGAAATCTATCAAAAGATAACAAGACCAATACAGAAGAACTCATGCTACACAACAATCCTAATTTCATACCATGGCTTACCTAATTCCCAATCAAAGGAATTACCTACGCATAATCATAACTACACTAATTGCGAAATTAATAAATAAGGACAATTTCAACATGATGGAATCTAACTAGAACAAAGGAGAGAAATTCAATTACTGAAATTAATTGATGAAACAAGAATTAAATTAACAAGGAAATATAAGAAAAAGGAAGAAATGCATAAAAGGCTTACTAATTGAATATCAAGAACAAAGCATTCGAATCAAAGGTTTCCGTCTCAAGCTAGATCTGAAAACTAAGTTTTTTCCAGAATGAAAGCATAACCTAAAAGTTGCTGCGTTCTACTGATAAGATACTGAAAGTTAATTACAAGTTGTGCTTTTAAAAGTCTAACACGGAGAAATAAATATCAGCTCGAAATCAGGTCGATCGACTGGTCAACACGGTCGATCGACTGATTACTCGGAACAGTAGCTTCTGACTGAGCTCCAGTGGTCGATCGACTGAAAGGCTTAGTCGATCGACTGAAATTGCTGTGCAGTGGCTCCTTGTTGCTTCCGGAGGGCGAATTTGGCATGATTTAGCCCACTTCCACGCATTCCTACAATAAATCATAGAAAATGCAAAGTAAACCGTTTCGGGAGAAATAGCAGCCTCAAGCTACCAATTATGCGTAGATATACATGCCAAAACTACAGATAAAGTGTTAGAATATGCACGTATCAAATCTCCCCAAACCAAACCTTGCTTGTCCCCAAGCAAGCACTATGACCTGTATAAAAAACTAAATGGAAAGCAGTACATTTCAGAGCTAATTACAAGCCAATGCCAAACCATTTAATGCCCAAAGTCAACTACTGCAAAGCTTAAATCAAGCGAACAAATTTATGCATATCATAGAATTAAGTCGGGCGTTCAACCTTGCAAGACTCATACGATCGGACTCTCCCGGATCACTCTTCTCTCAGCAAAGCAAATGGTAAGATAATATGTAAAAGAGAGGAAGAAAAGTATAGTCTCTCACCTAGACTTCGACCGACAAAACATGTATGCTTGACTAGCATGAATAAAGATTCTATTTACCGTACATACGCATAACCACCGTCAAGCACTATCACATGCCGAACTATTGCAAAATTTGGATATGTGAGGCTAAGTGGGAAAGAAGGGCAAACCAATTATGGGAAAGTGAAGGTAAGAGCCAAGCTAGCACCTAACGAACCATCAGAAACCGAATCCCGTTCTTCCAACTCAATAAAAATAACCATGCCTTTATTGACTAGGCAACACAAAAATCCAAACGAACGCCTCCAAATCAAGAGGTAAGCACATGAGGCGTGTCTTTATTTCAGCCAAGACTTTATTATTTTCAAGACTCTTTTTTTTTTTTTTTTTTTTTTTTTTCTATTTCTTTTTCTTTCTTTTTCTTTCATTTTCATTTTTTTTTTCAAAATCTGAACCGGTGGTCGATCGACCAATGATGGCGATCGATCGACCACCCCGCACACTCGAGCATTACGCCAGGTAAACATACTTCTTTTTTTTTTCTTTTTTTTCTGAATTTTTTTTTTCTTTCTTCCTTTTTTTCAGGCTGAAGTAAATCCTTCACTTCTCAAAAATACCCGCTCCCACATTACAAGAGCGAACCAAAACAGCTTAAATCAACAAATTCCTCTACTACTTCCTAGCTTGGCACAATGGTAGGCTAATTATGGGATGTAGTTGAGGGCAACTGGCAATTTTGGCTTATAGTGGAGTTAGTGGGGTAAAATGAGAAAGGGGAGGATGCAATAGTTCTCTAAACATGCAATACCGACCACAAACCAATGCGTATAGGCAATAAGAAATCAAAACTCATACACGTGCAAAACATGAAATGAAGGGAGTAACTACTCTCAATTCTAAATTAACCGGTCATAAATGTCACCAGTTATAGGCTCTATATCTCAGAAGGTATAGGTAGTTTGCCAAAAGTAATGAGTCAAGTCTAATTGCCCGAAATGGATTCCATAACAAAATTTGAGAGATCACTTTTAATTCTTGCTAAGCAGCTATGAAAAGGCAAGGAATGGCATATTTGACTAATAGAGCAAAATCATCATTAAAAACTCCAATCCGACTCAACTATGTGCAAAAGTAAACGTGATATTTTTGGTTTTTATGAATTTTTTCAATTTTTTCTTTGTTTTTTTTTTTTTGAATGGTGAAAATAAAAACAAATGCAAACAGAAATGCACTAAACATGTGACTGAAATGCAATAAAAAACAAATGCAGATGCAAAACAAAAGGCATATGCAAATACCCTCCCCAAACCAAAACGCAAAATGTCCCCATTGTGCTCAGCAGCAAATCACCAGCAGAAAAACGGCAGAATAAAAGCATAAAAAGAAAATAAAAAGAAGCGAAAAGAGAAAGGAAAATGACTCACAAAATACGACCTCCCCAAACCAGCCAAAACGGGGAGGTCACCAGCATCTAATCTCCACCCTCTTAGTCGGAGTCTCTGTCCTCGTCGGACCCCGAGTCACTCTCCTCCTCCTCCTCAGTAGCAGCAGCAGCAGGAGTGGCCCTCCTGAAAACGAAAGGAGTGGCTCTCCTGGAAGTGGAGGGACCAGTAGTGGTGGTGGTAGGAGTAGGTCTGCTAGCAGCCTGAGGGTAGCCACCCACAGGGGGAACAAAGTAAGAAGGGTGAGCCCAGTCACCCTGTGGAAGCATCCCCCCCCCCCCCCCCTCCGAGCTAGCTCGTCGTAGACCGGGTACAGGGCGATGGCCGTGTCCAATCTGTGCTCGTTGAAGCTCCTGCACAAATCACCCAAGACACGTGACATTGCCCTCTGGTCCATGACCGGAGGGACAACTAAGGGGGTGGGTGGCCGAAAAGTGGCTGTGCCAGCAGGAGGGGTGGTAGTGGAGGTAGGGGGTGCCTGTGAAGAGGAGGCACGAGCCCTCCTCGAAGTGCTAGCAGAAGGTGTGGCCGCCACCAGAGGAAGCCTTTAACTAGGCAGGGGCGGCCGAGCTGCCCCCTCAACAGTGGTAAGGGGCAGGACAGGAGGGTAGCCCGTGACAGGGATGCAGTCACAGATGAAAGAATCAATCTTCCACCGCATTTGTCTATCGATCCAATAGACACCCCTCGCGTAAGAGAGGTCCATAAAACGCAGCTCAGGGTCAATGGGGTCCTCCTGTCGAGGGAAAAGTAAAACAAGGCGGTTGGCGATACGTGTCACCAAACCGCCACAGGCAATGGTGGTCAAGTTGCCCTCACTTACAGTCTGAAAGTGAGCGGCGGTCAAGTAGGCAATGTTATAGATGCGAGCTTTCCGACGCTCAACGTTCAGATAGCCCGCCAAAATCGACAGCTCAATATTATTCACATTATTAGACTCTTTACGGCCAAAAATGGTATTACCCATTAGCCGTAGAAAATAACGAAGAGGGCGCAAGTGGACGGAAGTGCCCGTCCTCCTTGACCCGTAAGTGTCACCGATACAAGACCACATGGTCCGGTGAGTGTCAGAGGGGTCCGAGGTTCTGCCCTCGGAGTAAAGACCCAGAAAACCCGCAAAATCAGCAAGTGTCAGAGAATAATTGACATTAAAAAGGCGAAAGGAAATGCAGGGTTTGGTCTCATCAGCCTCAAAGGCTTCGGAATCAAAAGCGTAAGAGGAAAAGAATTCAAGGGTCAAAACATAATATGTGAACTCAGCCATGTCCACAAAACCTATCATACCCATCCCATTTGCAGGGACACGACCGACTCATAACAGCCTAGTTTCTCCAAAGTGTCTTTATGGAGAAACCGGGTGGCTGTGACCTTCCTACTCGAAACAAAGAAGGAAAATTTTGCGCGCTGAATAGGTTTAGCAAAGATAACCTGCGGATAGTCAGGTAGACTATCCGTAGTGGCTTCTATCATCAAAGGCGGTCCGCGTGGCCGCTTAGCAGGCCTTTGGCTCGACTGCCCCTTCTGCATTGGCTCCTTCCCTTTTGTCATTCTTGTTCCTGCAAAAGAATCAAATTAGAAACAATTAACCAACTTAAGTTTCAATTTCTAGAAACCCGAATCAAAATCAGATGATCCACGCAAATTAGGGTTTCGAAAATTTGGGGAAAACTGAAATAACCGTCTCCTAGTTGCTAATTAGTGTCGAAAATCAAAGGGGAAAGGCTAGAATAAGCAATTAAAGTATATAAATGACCAGAAATCACACCCTAAAATCGTTTTCCCCAAATCGATTTTTTCGTCTCAAGGGCACATTACTCGAAAATTTCGCATGGAGCTTCAGCAAAACTCGAATAAAAAGCATAAAGATGGGATTAGAGACATACCTTGAAGAACTTTGAAGATTAAAGCAATGAAAATCAAGTGATTAAGAGGGGATGTAGGTGAAAATCGCAGCAGGGGGGGAACTTAGGGTTTCTTTTGTTTTTCAGATTTTTAGGAAGTGAATGAATGAGAAAATAAGGATGAAAACTTCCCTTATTAACTGCCTCTGAACCCGCGGACTGGTCGATCGACTGATTGACCCAGTCGATCGAGCACCTCTCTATTCACAGTACCCTCTGTTCTTTTTGTGACAGTCGATCGACTGAACCTCCTGGTCGATCGACTGAAAGACCTGGCAATTTAGCTCAAATTCGTCAAACTTGTTTCCCGACTTAATCCCCGTTTGTCTCACAACATCCAAGTAAACCACTCACGCACTTTGCCTAAAATAAATTCCTGCAGAAATCATCAAAGGCGTACAATTTTCCCCAACCAAGAAATTGCAAATGCATGAAATTAAAGGAAACAAAACAGGAAAACTTAAAATGCAAATTGAAAGAAAAAAAAAACAAAATAGAAAACCTGAATTACAAAAAAAAGATACAACTGGGTTGCCTCCCAGTTAGCGCTGGTTTAAGAGGTCCCGCACGACTCTTTTACCTCACTTTTCATCATCTGATAGCGGGTCGAAGTACAAAACCTCGACCTTCCCAACATATGCATCTGATCCATGATAGTGCTTCACATATTGGCCATTTACCTTGAACCTTTCTCCAGCAGAGGTCTCCAATTCAACTGATCCGAACTTTGTGATTTGTGACCGTATAGGGGCGGTCCACCTGGATTTCACCTACTTACCAGAAATAAACGGATACGAGCGTTAAAGAGAAGTACCTTATCGCCAATATGGAACTCGCGCTTGATGATTCTCTTGTCGTGCCAGCGCTTTGATTTCTCCTTGTAGATCCTCGCATTGTCATAGGCCAGCAGCCTAAATTCCTCTAGTTCATTCAGCTGTGTCATGCGTTTCTCACGAGAGAGGTTAGGATCCAAATTCAAATCACAAATAGCCCACCAAGACTTACGCTCTAACTCAACAGGTAAATGACATGTCTTACCATAAATCAATCGGTATGGTGACATCCCGATTGGCGTTTTAAACGCAGTTCTATAAGCCCATAAGACATCATCTAACTTAAGACTCCAATCTTTCCGTGATTTAGAAACAACTTTAGCTAAGACTTCCTTCAATTCTCTGTTAGAAACCTCAACCTGACCACTAGTTTGGGGATGATACCCCAAACCTCTACGATGTTGGACACCGAATTTAGTCAATAAAGCACTAAGTTGTTTCTCTTTAAAATGCATTCCCCCATCGCTAATGACAACCCGAGGGACACCAAAACGAGGGAAAATAATCTTTTTAAACAATTTAATCACGGCCTTTGCATCGCAATGGGGAGTAGCAATAGCTTCAACCAATTTGGATACATAATCTACAGCTACGAGGATATATTTATTACCTTGTCTGCTCGGAAAAGGTCCTTGATAATCAATGCCCCAGACATCGAAAATCTCAACCTCAAGAATGCCTACCTGTGGCATCTCATGTCTCTTGGAAATATTCCCCGATCTTTGACAAGCATCGCACTCAAGAACAAAGCTGCGACAACTGCATGTAAAGTAGGCCAAAAAACCAGTTTGAGTACCTTAGCTACGGTCTTGGACGGACCGTGATGACCACCATAAGCAGAAGAGTGGCAAGCCTCTAGGATATCCTTCACCTCCCACTGAGGTACGCATCTCCGGATGAGACCGTCTGCGCATTCCTTGAAGACATAAGGATAATCCCAAAAATATTGCCTAGCATCATAGGCAAACCGCTTCTTCTGCCGCCATGAAAGCTCGGGTGGTATCCTACCCACATCAAACAAAGTTAGCAAAATCAGCAAACCACGGAGGTGGATAAGACCCTGAAGTAGTAATAGCTAACAAACTCTCATCAGGGAAAGAATCATTAATAGGCAATAAATCCTCCCTTTCTGTCAGCGGCAGACGAGATAGGTGATCACCTACCACATTCTCTGCTCCTTTCTTATCTCTGATCTCCAAATCAAACTCCTGCAAAAGGAGTATCCACCTCAAAAGCCTCGGCTTCGCATCTTTCTTAATAAAAAGAGTCTTCAACGCTGCATGGTCAGTATAAACAATAACCTTAGAACCTAACAAATAAGACCGAAATTTGTCTAAGGCAAAAACAACAGCTAGAAACTCTTTCTCAGTGGTAAAATAGTTGACTTGAGCCTCATCCAGAGTTCGGCTCACATAGTATATGGCATTCAAAGCTTTATTCTTTCGTTGTCCCAGAACTGCACCGAGTGCATAGTCGCTGGCATCACACATGATCTCAAATGGGAGGTCCCAATCAGGCGGCTGAATGATTGGCGCCGATACTAGGGCCTCCTTTAACCTGTTAAAAGCGACATGGCACTCATCAGTAAATTCAAAGACAGCATCCTTAAGTAGCAATTGTATAAGTGGTTTAGCAATTTTTGAAAAATCCTTAATGAAACGCCGGTAGAAACCAGCGTGACCAAGGAAACTCCTCACTCCTGTAACATTCACGGGAGGAGGTAATTGCTCAATCACCTGCACCTTTGCTTTGTCAATATGTATACCTTTATCAAATATCAGGTGCTCTAACACAACTCCCTCATTGACCATAAACTGACACTTTTCCCAGTTTAAAACAAGATTAACATCTATACAACGCTGCATGACTTTATCAAGGTTAGCTAAACAACGATCAAAGTCACTACCATAAACTGAGAAATCATCCATGAATACTTCCATAATATTCTTTATATAATCAGAAAAAATCCCCATCATGCACCTCTGAAAGGTAGCAGGGGCATTACACAATCCGAAAGGCATTCTTCGATACGCAAAAACACCCTGTGGACAGGTAAAAGTAGTCTTACTCTGATCGTCCGGACGAATAGGGATCTGAAAGAACCCTGAATATCCGTCTAGAAAACAGAAAAATTTGTTAGAAGCAAGTCTTTCAGTCATTTGGTCAACAAAAGGGAGGGGGAAATGGTCTTTCTTGGTGGCGGCATTCAACTGTCTATAATCAATGCACATCCGCCACCCTGTCACTACCCGAGTTGGTATTAATTCATTTTTATCATTTTTAACCACGGTAGTCCCTCCTTTCTTCGGGACTACCTGAACTGGGCTAACCCACTTGGAGTTGCCAACTGTATAAATAATACCTGCATCAAGTAGTTTCATCACCTCGGCCCATAACAACTTCCTCGCATCTTCGGGTTCAACTTGCGTTGACCCTGTCTATAAGGCTTGTGGCCTTCTTCCAACTCTATCCTGTGCATACAGACATCAGGGCTGATGCCCTTAATGTCATCCAAAGAGTAACCCAAAGCCTTCCTGATTTTCTTAAGTACACACATCAAAGCAGACAGCTGGTCATCATTGAGCTTAGAGCTAACAATAGTTGGGTACTGCTCCGTATCATCTAGAAAAACATACTTAAGATTAGGAGGAAGTGGCTTACGCTCCGGTACCTTTACCTCTGCAGCATAGACAGAATCAGCTTCAATGGTGTAGCAAGTGTTCACCAAATTGTCGTTGGCCAGGCTCAAAAGCATCTCATCTTCTTCTTCATTGAGCTGGTAGCTCTCCATTGAGGCAACCAAAGCATCTGGCTCCTCAGCATTCTCCACTGTATTACCTGCACACTCATCTGAATGGGTTAGATCAGCTAAGGGATCCTTGGCTAAGGATTCCCTCCAATTACAAGTAACAACCCTGTCAACAATATCAATGGAATAACACGTATCTTCATCAGCAGGTTCAGTTGCCTTGTGAGCAAGACTGAACTCAATAGTGTCATCCCCTACCTCTAAGGTGATGGTTCCGCGTTTGACATCTATCACAGCCCCAGCTGTATGTAAGAACGGTCTGCCTAAAATAATAGGTATCTGACTATCCTCTGCAATGTCCAAAACAACGAAATCGACAGGAATAAAAAACTTACCCACTCGAACGGGTACGTCCTCTAGAACACCTATAGGTCTCTGAGTCGATCTATTTGCCATTTGAACGGTAATATCGGTCACCTTAAGTCTACCAATGTTTAACCTTTCGCAAACAGAATACGGCATGACACTAACACTGGCCCCTAAGTCACAAAGGGCCTTTCCAATTACGTGGTTACCTATAGTGCAAGGAATTGAAAAACTACCCAGGTCCTTTAATTTAGGTGGCATATTAACTTGTGAAAGAGCATTATATTCCTCCACAAACGCAACATTACCATCATCACGAAAATTTCTCTTACGATTCAAAATATCTTTCATAAATTTAGCGTAAGAGGGTACCTGGGTAATTAAATCAGTGAAAGGAAACGTTACCTCGAGATTCTGGACCATCTCCAGAAACTTACCAAACTTACGCTCCAGCTTGGTAGCCTTCAAACGCTCCGGATACGGATCGCAACACGGCCGTAGGATCAGTAACCTTCGGCTTTCGTAGGTTTAAAACCCCCGTCAAATCATCAATGAGTGACGAATCATGCAAGCTAGTTGACGGATTTGCATCATGCTCTGGAGATCCAGTCGATCGACTGGTATGGTTGGTCGATCGACCAAGTAAGCTGGGTGTGAACAGTTCCTGTCCAGAATCAACGTCATCAGGTATCTCAGTCGATCGACTGAGGATGTTGGTCGATTGACTGGATGTGCTAGGTGTGAATAGTTTCTGACCAGAAACTATTTTGTCTGACAATTCAGTCGATCGACTTGGAATGTTGGTCGATCGACCAACAGTACTGGCATTCAGACTCGTTTTTGCATCAGAATTCAAACGAGCTTCTTCATCATTTCCCGAGTCTTCCTTTGGCTTGTCGGGACTTTCATAAGAAATGCCACTTCTGAGATTGATGGCATTGATCGTCTCAACCGGCCCTTCACATTTGTTTGAAGAATTAGCGGCTTGCTTAGCCTCCATATTCTCCAATTGTTTCACAAAATTCCGTGAGGACTCAATTCCGGCTGCTTCCATATTCGCCACTTGAACCAAAAGGAGTTGGACCATCTCTCTTAACTTCTCGATCTCATCTGAGTTTTGAACAGGAATTTCGACTTTCTCCTTGGAAGCTTGGAAGTCTCGAGCTTCTCGAGACAGTAGAAATGGAAGTCATAAGTGTCACAACAATGCAATGCAGTCATTTCTTCACTTTGCTTTCGTGACTTTCCACGTGAACTTCCAAACTCAGCTTTATGGATCGCCATCTCCTCAATGGTGTTCCAACCTTTACTTTGACGGTATTATTTTGGAACCTACCATTAGCAAATTTGCATCCAAAATGACCTTGTAATCATCATATAAAGCATTGTAAAACAGGTTGCAAAGATACCATTGCTGGAAACCATGATGAGGGACAGCTCGGACCAAACTTTTGAAACGTCCCCATGCTTCACAAAAATCTTCATCGGCTCTTTGCTGAAAACTCGTGATTTTACCTCTCAAGGCGTCAGTCTTTGAAAGTGGGAAGTACTTCTTGTAGAAGGCTAATGCTAGAGATGTCCAGTCCGTGACTCCAGCTGCTACCCTGTCAAGGTAGCGGTACCAATCTCGCGCTGAGTCCTTCAATGAGTACAAGAACATAAACCCCTTTACTTCATCTTGAGTTACCCCGTCCGGTATAGGTATGGAACAATGATGAGTCCGTGAAAGTTTCTATATGCTTCAAGGGGTCCCCATCTGGTAGACCCGCAAACTGATTTCGCTCCACTAGATCGATGTAAGAGGAACGAAACTCGAAGTTACCGGTGGTAGGGGTAGGTAACTGGCGCCCCATTGGAAGGTGGTGTTCCTTTGGCTGAAGATTATCATATATTGTAGCCATAATTGCCAAAGTGAGAGTACTCAAGTCTTCCTCTCAAAAACCTGTCTTCTAACTGTGCAAAAGCAAAACTAGAAGCAAAGGTAAGCAACGGCCTCAAGGAACCAAAGTTCCTTGAGACGAGAAAAATAAACTAAAATAAAGCAAACAGAATTACACCGTCTCCCCGGCAACGGCGCCAAAATTTGATACCGTCGTTTAGTACCAAAATTAAATTTATAATTCCAAACTAAAACTATAGCTAGTGATAGTAAGGGTCGAACCACAGAGAGACAAGGTTGATTTTGTTTGCTATTTTTCAGTCTATAAAGTAACGATAAATTGGGGGTTTTGAAATCGATTGATTAACTGGCTAATTGCTAAAATGAATATTCTTAACAAGATAAAAAGAGGATCGGGAATTTCGGTTCACCATGGCAAATAACAGGTCAGTTAAGCAGCAGAGTTCTCATAAAACGGTCTCAGGGAAAATAAACTAGTCTTTCGATCAAAGCTCAAATAACCTCACGGTCTAATAATTCCCTAGAATTTATCAAAGCTTTCACTCAAGAGAAATTCTAAATCTAACGATAAATCAATTTACCAATCTTTCAATCTAGCAAAGAAATCTATCAAAAGATAACAAGACCAATACGGAAGAACTCATGCTACACAACAATCCTAATTTCATACCATGGCTCACCTAATTCCCAATCAAAGGAATTACCTACGCATAATCATAACTACACTAATTGCGAAATTAATAAATAATGACAATTTCAACATGATGGAATCTAACTAGAACAAAGGAGAGAAATTCAATTACTGAAATTAATTGATGAAACAAGAATTAAATTAACAAGGAAAAATAAGAAAAAGGAAGAATTGCATAAAAGGCTTACTAATTGAATATCAAGAACAAAGCATTCGAATCAAAGGTTTCCGTCTCAAGCTAGATCTGAAAACTAAGTTTTTTCCAGAATGAAAGCATAACCTAAAAGTTGCTGCGTTCTACTGATAAGATACTTAAAGTTAATTACAAGTTGGGCTTTTAAAAGTCTAACACGGAGAAATAAATATCAGCTCGAAATCAGGTCGATCGACTGGTCAGCACGGTCGATCGACTGATTACTCGAACAAAGAGCTTCGATCGAGCTCCAGTGGTCGATCGACTGAAAGGCTTAGTCGATCGACTGAAATTGCTGTGCAGTGGCTCCTTGTTGCTTCCGGAGGGCGAATTTGGCTTGATTTAGCCCACTTCCACGCATTCCTACAATAAATCATTGAAAATGCAAAGTAAACCGTTTCGGGAGAAATAGCAGCCTCAAGCTACCAATTATGCGTAGAAATACATGCCAAAACCACAGATAAAGTGTTAGAATATGCACGTATCAAATCTCCCCAAACCAAACCTTGCTTGTCCCCAAGCAAGCACTATGACCCGTATAAAAAACTAAATGGAAAGGAGTACATTTCAGAGCTAATTACAAGCCAATGCCAAACCATTTAATGCCCAAAGTCAACTACTGCAAAGCTTAAATCAAGCGAACAAATTTATGTATATCATAGAATTAAGTCGGGCGTTCAACCTTGCAAGACTCATACGATCGGACTCTCCCGGATCTCTCTTCTCTCAGCAAAGCAAATGGTAAGATAATATGTAAAAGAGAGGGAAGAAAAGTATAGTCTCTCACCTAGACTGCGACCGACAAAACATGTATGCTTGACTAGCATGAATAAAGATTCTATTTACCGTACATACGCATAACCACCGTCAAGGACTATCACATGCCGAACTATTGCAAAATTTGGATATGTGAGGCTAAGTGGGAAAGAAGGGCAAACCAATTATGGGAAAGTGAAGGTAAGAGCCAAGCTAGCACCTAACGAACCATCAGAAACCGAATCCCGTTCTTCCAACTCAATAAAAATAACCATGCCTTTATTGACTAGGCAACACAAAAATCCAAACGAACGCCTCCAAATCAAGAGGTAAGCACATGAGGCGTGTCTTTATTTCAGCCAAGACTGATTACTCGGAATAGTAGGTTCTGATTGAGCTCCAGTGGTCGATCAACTGAAAGGCTTAGTCGATCGACTGAAATTGCTGTGCAGTGGCTCCTTGTTGCTTCCGGAGGGCGAATTTGGCTTGATTTAGCCCACTTCCACGCATTCCTACAATAAATCATAGAAAATGCAAAGTAAACCGTTTCGGGAGAACTAGCAGCCTCAAGCTACCAATTATGCGTAGAAATACATGCCAAAACCACAGATAAAGTGTATAGAATATGCACGTATCAGCGCAGGGCAGACGCGGGAAGGTCTCCACTAGTAGATCTGACGCAGGGGGCATCGGGTAGCAGGAATCCACTTCGACAGTAACCGACTGAACTGGTAACCAGGCTGGATCTGTCCACAATACCATCAGATGGAAGGATAACCCCGCAAGGGCCGGGATACCTCACGCCAGGTAACTGGCCTGCGGCCAGCTATGCAGAAGGACAAGCAGGTGGCATCCCTGTCAGCAGCCCCGCCACGATCGATCAGACACCTAGAGCAGGATCCGAGTCAAACCAACAAATGGACTGGCAGCAGGGGACAATCATCACAACAACTCCTATAGCAGCTGGAACACATCAAAACCATCAAGAGCTCGGATCAGGAGGCAGTATATTGAACCAGCAGGCGACCGATAGGCGGACCCCAGATTCAGGCAGCATAACATATCGGCAGTACTTGGAGTTGAAAGAAATATTGAGCAGGGTCCCAGGATTGCCACCACCACTCGAGAAAGCAGCTCTAGATAGCTATGCCGACTCACCATTCGTAGACACCGTATCTATCACAGCCATGCCAATGGGATTCACAAATCCAAATATGCCTCTCTTTGATGGCACAGCAGATCCCTTTGATCATATAAGTCAGTACAAGCAGAAGATGATGACAGTGACAGCTGTAGGGCAAGTCAAGGAGGCCTGCATGTGCAAAGGGTTCGGGTTCACCCTAACAGGACCGACACTTCGATGGTTTGTAAGCCTGCCCAGAAGGTCGATATCTACATTTGCTGAATTGGTGAACGCATTTACTCAACAGTTTGCAAGCAGCAGAAAACCACAGAAACATGCAGGAGATCTGTACAGAATCGTCCAGGGGGCAGGAGAGAGCATTGGAGAATACAATACTAGTTTCAACAATGAGAAGGTGGCAGTACGAGAGTGTGATGTCTCAAAAGCAGTAGAAGCCTTCAGACGAGGCCTCCACCACGACTCCGACATATACAAGCAGCTAACCATGCATCCATGCCATAGTTTCGAGGCGGTACAGGAGAAGGCAGCTGCCGCAATCAGATTGGAGGAAGATATCCTAGCTAGAGCCAGCTTACTGAGCACGCCAAGTATTTCTAGTACCTCAGCCGTGGAGAAATCAGGAAGAAAGCAAACCACCAGCAAGAAGGATGAGAGGTACAGACCATATGGAAGGGGAGTCAACGAGATCGAGGAAAATCGCCTACTCTCCACTCTGGCAGAATATGGATTCACTACAGGTATAGGAGGAATCTTGAAGGCACTCAGGGAGATGGGAGATGGAGTCAGGTGGCCCAACCCACCAGTAGGAGAGCAAGCTTGGAGAAAGGATAGCAAGAAGAAGTATGAGTTCCACTGTGATAATGGGCACAACACTGAGGATTGCTATACATTACGAAGAGAGATTAAGCGCCTGTACGAACAAGGAAAGTTGAGCCACCTATTACCACATGGGGGCAAGTAGCAAGATAAGGTAGGCTCCGCCAAACCTGCAGACCCACCCACATGCACCAAAATCATAAACGTGATAACAGGCGGCTCAGACTTAAACGGGCTGACATACTCAGCAGCTAAAATACGTGCCACCGAGATCAAAGGAGACAGGCCAGCCAATTCTTGCAGAATTTCTCACAGTGACCTACCAACGGTCAGCTTTGATGAGGGAGATACATACGACGAGCGAGAACATCACGACGCACTTATTATCACCTTATCAATGGCCAATTGCACAGTCAGGAAGGTCTTGGTAGATACAGGAAGCTCGGTTAACCTAATCAAGCTGAAAACTATAGAAAACATGGGATTCAGCGAGAAGGATTTGCAGAAGAAGACTATTCTGCTAGTAGGCTTCAGTGGAGAAACAGCCAACTCACTAGGCGACATAGTCATCCCAACCTACGTGGGAGGAGTCAACAAGCAAGTCAGGTACCTGATTATAGACGGCCCCTCCACCTACAACGTCATCTTGGGAAGACCATGGTTGCACCAAATGAAAGCAGACCCCTCAACATATCACCAGTGCATAAAAATCCCCACACCATGGGGAGTAAAAACAATAAGAGGAGATCAGGAGGAAGCAAGAGGCTGCTATAAGAAGGCACTTAAGTGTACTGCTAGTCCTCCCGCATAGCCATTACAGAAACAGCCTGTCCAGGACGAATACATCGAACCCCCAGTAGAAGATCTGGATCAAATCAATCTGGACAAGCTGCATCCAGAGAGAACTGTGCTCATTGGAGCAGGATGCACGGGAAGCTTAAGACAGCAACTGATCAAGTTCTTACAGGATAACATGGATTGTTTTGCATAGTCACACGATGACATGATAGGACTAGATCCGTCCATCATAACACATAAGCTTAGTGTGGACCCAAAGTGTAAACCCATCCAATAGAGAAGAAGAAAGTTTGTAGCGGAAAGAAACAAAGTGATCAACCAGGAGGTAGATACTCACTGGCAAAGAAAGAAAATAAGAGAAGTAAAATATCCAGAATGGCTGTCTAACGTAGTGGTGGTGCCTAAGAAGAATGGGAAGTGGAGAGTATGTGTGGACTTCACCGATCTCAACAAAGCATGCCCTAAAGATCCCTTCCCGCTACCTCATATTGACGCAATGGTAGATGCGACAGCTGGACATGAGATGTTAACATTCCTGGACGCATGGAGGGGATACAATCAGATTAAGATGGATCCTGCAGATCAAGAGAAGATGGCATTTATGTCTGAAAGAGGAATATATTGCTACAACGTCATGCCATTCGGCCTAAAGAACGCAAGCTCCACATATCAAAGGCTGGTTAACAGAATGTTCAAAGAGCAGATAGGAAGAACCATGGAGGTGTACATTGATAACATGGTGGTGAAATCAGAAAAAGCCAAAGACCACATGCGGCATCTGGCAGAAATATTCAAAACCCTCAGAGATTATAAAAGGAAGCTAAATCCATCTAAATGCACCTTCAGAGTATCTTCTGGCAAATTCTTAGGCTATATTGTAACTCAAAGAGGGATAGAGGCCAGTATCGAGCAGATCAAAGCCGTCTTACAACTAGAGTGACCTGAGAAGCCTAAAGACGTTCAAAGACTAGCTGGAAAGGTAGCAGCCCTGAGCAGGTTCATCTCAAGATCTTCAGATAAGTGCAGACTGTTTTACGACGTACTAAGAAAAAGTCAGAAGTTTGAATGGACTACGGATCACGAGCAAGCCTTCAGAGAGCTGAAACACTACCTCAGCAACCCGCCACTGCTGTCAAATCCGGAGCCAGGAGAACCATTATTCCTATACCTGGCCGTCACGGAGGTAGCAGCAAGCGCTGTTCTGGTCAGAGAGCAGGAAAAGGAACATAAGTTAGTATACTACGTGAGCAAGTCTCTACTGCCGGCAGAGACCAGGTACACATCTCTTGAAAAGTTAGTACTAGCATTGGTAGTAGCATCTCGCAAACTGCGCCCCTATTTTTAGTCCCACACCATACATGTTGTGACCAACTATCCACTGAAATCTATCATAAGAAAGCCTGAACTATCAGGCAGAATGTCAAAATGGTCTGTGCACCTCAGTGGATACGATATCCAGTATGACCCCAGAACAGCAATCAAATCACAAGCACTGGCCGACTTTGTGTCAGACTTCAGCCCAGCTATCCAGAATCTGGCAGACAAGGAAATCCTCACCTTAGGAGGGAGCAAAGAGACAGAGATCTGGCAGATGTATTTTGACGGAGCCTCCAACCAAAGAGGGGCAGGTGTGGGATTAATCATGCGGTCACCACAGGGAGACCTGATAGCACAAGCAGTAATATGTGAATTCAAGGCAACCAACAATGAAACGGAGTACGAGGCCTTGATATTAGGAATAAAGCTAGCTTTGGAGTTAGGGGTCAGGCATCTGCTCATATCCAGTGACTCTCTACTAATACTCAACCACGTGAATGATGAGTTTATAGCCAGAGATTCGAAGATGATTGCATACCTAAAAGTAGCAAAGGAGTTAAAACAGAAATTCGAAACTTGCAAGCTTAAGCAGATTCCCAGAGATCAGAACGTGGAAGCAGACGCCTTAGCAACCCTGGGGGCAACATTCAAACCAATAGAATTATCCAGCATTCCAATAGCACACATGCTGGAGCCTTCTATCCAGAAGGCAGATGAAGTAGACAAAGGAGAATTAGAGAATCCACAGAATGGAGAAGGAGCCCAGGCAGTTACAGAGGAAGGTGAGAGTTCACAGTCACCTGATCAAACATCTAAGCAGGCAGATGACTGGGATTGGCGCACACCTTACCTAGACTGGCTGTGCCATAACAAGCTGCCAGACGACAAGAAGGAAGTAAGAGCTTTCAGAGTGAAGGCATGCAGGTTCATACTCATTGATGATATATTATTTAGAAAATCACTAGCAGGCCCCTACTCACGGTGCCCGGACAAGGAAGAAGCACAGACTGTGTTACATGCTCTCCATAGTGGCGAATGTGGAAACCATGCAGGGGGCAGGAGTCTGGCAAATAAAGCCCTCAGACAAGGATACTACTAGCCTACAATTAAGGCAGATGCAGCAGAGTATGCACGCAAATGTGACGCCTGCCAGCGCTCAGCACCAATGATCCATCAGCCAGCGGAACCATTGCACGCTATTATTTCTCCCTGGCCATTCATGGCATGGGGCATGGACATAGTAGGACCTCTGCCACGAGCCACAGGAAACAGAACCTGGATGCTGACAATGACAGATTACTTCTCCAAGTGGATAGAGGCAGAAGCATTCACAGAAGTGAAAGATAAACAGCTCATTTCGTTTATAAAACGAAACATCATTTGCAGGTTTGGTATCCCATCAGAAATCATATGTGACAATGGCTCACAATTCATCTCCAATGATACCGAGGGATACTATGCCAGGTGGAACATCACCTTAAAAAAGTCAGCACCTAGGACTCCAAAGTCTAACGGGCAAGCTGAATCCAGCAACAAAATCATCATGGACAATTTGAGAAGGAGGTTACAGAAGTTAGGAGGAAAGTGGGCAGATGAATTGCCACTAGTGTTATGGTCGATTAACGACACCAAAGATAGCAACAGGTCAAACACCCTTCAGCCTGGTGTTTGGCGCAGAAGCAGTCATTCCGTCAGAAGTTCTAGTTCCCACTCACAGGTATGAAAATATGACAGAGGAACAGAACAATACAGAGATGATCAAAAGCCTGGACACAATTGACGAGCTGCGAGCAAGCGCAAAAATCCGCCTGGCTGCCTATAAACAGTCAGTGGCCAGGAGTTATAACAAGAATGTGAAAGTCAGACTCCTGGAGGTAGGAGACCTGGTTCTCCGAGAAGTATTTCAAAACACCAAGAATGAAAAGCAGGGAAATTCGCCTACAAATGGGAAGGACCATACCAGGTAGAAGGACTTGTTGGCCATGGTGGATACAGACTGATGACTATGGACGGTCAAATAATACAACGCCCATGGAACATACTTCACCTGAAGAGATATTACTTTTGATAATAAGTAGACTTTAGCTTTCAGAATGATATACCATGAAAAGCCAAATCACTTTTAAAGATAAAATAAAAATCCGGTAGTAGGCATACTGCCAATTTCACATTTATTTCTGGTGTCTCTAGCTCTTTTAAAAAAAACTTTAAACTACTATTAGATGGTGTGGTCTGGCAGCGCCATGGGACCACAATTGCTCTGGTACCCCATGAGATGGCGACAGGTACTTCACATCATTTTAATAGATTTTCTTATTTTCAGGCTTCTCTAAGTACATCACTTTGAATCCTAGTGTCTATGGTACTTTGAAAGGATGTCTAGCAGGACTCTCAACTGCCAACGCGGGGTGACAAGGCACATGGTACTCCAACATGCCTAACCTATTTTCTCCACAAGGAGCACCCTCACCAGGCGGACTGTGGAACATACGAAAGGGAGCCTGGTTGACGCCTAAAAACGCTTACCCAGCTACCCCTGATACCACCCCCTGGACGTAGCTCGCACTAATCGCAATTAATCAGGGCCCCAGCATGCATGCATACGAACATGGAACGCAGGGATATCTGCGCTACCAGAATCCTGCAGCGTCCCATTGGTCCTAAAACGACGATAAACTTGCCTAAATTACGCCCCTGTTGGCTTTAAACGTGATGAACATACCTTGCGTCATGAACAAGGTTAAGTAGTCCAAAAACTGCGACATACGCCTAAATCAGCCATCAGGCTGACACAATAGCTAGCTTAATCTGGATCAGCCTTTTCAGGCTGACCAGGCTAGTCTAAATCAGCCTCTTAGGTTGACACGACCACTCCTCCTTACATTGCGGCATATCCCTAAATCAGCCATCAGGCTGACACGGCAGCTGTAACACCCCCATACTCCAAGTGCCTTACCAGGACCACTCAGGTATAAGGATGCCACCATCTCGGTTCCCCGAGGCAATGATAATCATAAGACAATAACGAAACATACTTAAAAGTATATAATGTTTAAAGTGATTACATAGCAATTCCAAACTGATAAAAGAAATACAAGATTCTCAGACGGTCTACTGCTAAAACTATCAAAGCTATAAAACATCGTCTGACACAGCGGAGGACTTCTAACTGCCATGTGATGACTCATCCCAGCTATCCCATACGCGTCATATCATACCTGCTCAATAACTGCTCACCACCCCCGAATGGATCACCACAGTTTTTAAAACATTTAAACGGGGTCAGTACTAATCACACAATTCAATATATATATCAACAATAAGATAAACAGACAGTTTAACCGTCACACACACAACCACACCAATTCCAACAATCTCAATCACCGATCGTCCATTGGACCACCGCCGATGGGGGACCGCAATTGCACCCACCAAATCCCCGCTCCTCATAATGAGCGATAACCCTGTCCATTAATGTGCACATCCCTTCTGTGGCGGGTTCCACAGAAGGCGAAACTAGGGCATGAAGCCACTCCCGCAAGTGACCTCACTCAGCCGAGGCCACGCCTCGCGAACCATAGACAACGATCACATTCACAATCACAATCACAATAACAATACAATTACTATATCAAACAACCAATCACAACACATCAACAATCATCCCATTATGGGACTAATACTGAGTAGGAAATCCTACCTGGAACAGCAACACAATCAGACGGTCTCAACAGCTGTATAAAAAAAAGCCTCTTCTACAAATCCTTCTCTTATCATACATACACATAATCACTACCAATCATTATCTACAACAAAACCCCCAATCCCAAAATTAGGGTTTAACGAAACTTGACGAAATACTATAAAATTGGTATGTAGATCTTACCCTCGACGCAAGGGTCACAAAGGTATAAAGAACGATGGAATCCGACCTCTCAAGCTCCGGGATTTGTCAACAACACGGATGAATGCGAAGAACGTAACTTGAATCTCCCTTTTAATGTTATTAGGTTTGTAAAAGTGTATTATGAAAGTGACGGAAAGATATAGATATTAATCCGTGTTATTAACAAATCCCGTCGAATTATCACCCGCTAACCGAGCTACTCGATCGAGTAGCTAAGGTACTCGATCGAGTGCCCCCCCTTACTCGATGGAGTATCCTAGTTACTCGATCGAGTACCCAAGAAGTCAGAAACTATTTTAAAACGTAACTCACCCTTACTCGACAGAGTAAGGCCTACTCGATAGAGTACCCAAGGACTCATAAATACGGAGTATTACAGTCTTCCCTCCTTAAAAAGAACTTCGTCTCCGAAGTTCAACCCATACATAAAAACAAACATACTAACTTGGTCAAGACGCAACAAAGCTACTAATAACTCAAAACAAAACCCCAACTTACCGAACATGAAACCATGAACTCTTAACACCAACTCTACCAACTATTCCTACCTCCACACCTCGCTCACGATGTCGTATCAACTACATCAGAAACTCTCCTGACACTAACTCCATACATAACCAACTACATAAACATCAAACGGAATGTTACATTCTACCACCCTTAAAAGGAACTTCGTCCTCGAAGTTTACTCACACTCATAACCTCATCATCCAACTGTCAACACTATCGAAGTATTCTCGCATTCCTAACATCGAACTACTACAAGCACGTCCATGACCTTTTAACACTATCAACCACAACATATACAAATCCATATCTTATGCTACACCAACACTCTACTTCCAAATATACTACCATATGTACAACCATCAAAATCTCTTTTATCGCATCCTACTCCTCTTAAGATAAATGTTACGTCCTCGTAACTCACTAATACTAAATCCTAGATATATCTTTTCATTATCCTCATCACCACCGCATGTCAAAGATAACCACCTAGAACCTAAACACTCGCCATGCACATATCCAAGGCTCTCTTACTTAAACAACTCTCATACTTCACTTCACTTGTCACACCACCTAACCTATATCACAAAATCCTTAACTTAATCCAAAACTTCACTTGTTCCCTATTACCGCAATATGACACACCTCTCTATATAAACTACATAAAACTCTTCTCGTCAAAAGCATAACTCACGATCCACACTTGTTACGTACACTCACACTAAATCCTCAAGTTCTTTTCTTTATTACCGCAAAACTCATACAAAACTTAACATGACACTAATTCCCAACACCCTACACTCACTGTCCCAAAATCTGATTATGAACCACTGCAGGCGTCCGGATCAATACAACACATGTTCCACCGATCACTTACCATGACTATGTCTAAAGCCTCATCTTAAAACAAGATCAAAAAAATCAGTAACGACTTCGACGATGTGTCCCATCAATGTAATGTCACTATACCATGACAACAACGAAAACATATACAACTCTCTTCATATCATACTCTACTCTCATACAAAAACTGAACTGGTAAGAAACATCAATAAACAAGACAACTGTCTATCTGCACCAACTGAAACTCGCAGGGAGCAACATCAAACAAAACCACAATCTATGTATAACTGGTATGTACTTTCGAAACTCGAATCATAAACATCCTGCCTACTCCTCCACATCCGGTGACGGCATCACAACACCGCCACCAACAGCCCACACCAGTGCGAAAATACCCGCATCACAACACTAAATATCGTGCCCGGATCACCACCCGAGGCACCACAACCACATCGATAGTCATCACAACTTACACAATCCCATAAGTACTAGCTCAACATAACTTCTCGAACAAGAAAAACTTACTCAAATCCACTTTACTAAATCACAAGCAACATATTATATGAATTAAACAGATAATAACCTCGTGAATATCATCCTCTTACCATATCACAGTTTGACATGTATCATGAATACATACAAGTATAGCCAGTCATGCCAGATCACTCAAATTATTACCTTTTTGAATATCATTCAATTAGATTAGCGTACTTAACATGCATTACAGAACATTCAAATAACAACTTTATGATAATCACACCATACCACGTCTTGTGAGGTCAAAACCTCACACAAACATTTATATATCACAGACCCGTAATCACATCCAACCAGTCAATCCTGATCACGTAAGTTACCACCAGATAAAAGTTACCTCTCACCCGAGCTTAATTCGTATGCCCCTCATAACACATTCTCTCATTCGCATAACCATCACCTCATGCCAAATATAACCATACCATTAATACTCAACTACTAACAACCGCCTCATATAA
This sequence comes from Silene latifolia, assembly GCF_048544455.1. Lineage (NCBI taxonomy): Eukaryota > Viridiplantae > Streptophyta > Magnoliopsida > Caryophyllales > Caryophyllaceae > Silene > Silene latifolia. Next base: position 138,253,825 of record NC_133527.1, on the reverse strand, counting down.
CCACATCCTATGCTCTCTCTCACAACCATACATATCAATCTGGTCTCTACAAAATCAACCTCTTTAGGATTGCTACCTTTCTAATATATCATCACCCTTAACCACTAGTCACAAATCATAACACTACCACTGTCCGGACATCAAACCTCTTACACCCATCTCTAAACATCACGATTTCTTTCCTATCTTTGGTTAACATCCCAAACAACGAACATCAAACCCATCAACAAAATTACCTCAACATTCTTTCCAATACTATCCTTAATTGTATCATCATCTAACTCTCCATCAAAAATCTCGTATCGTGCAAATACTCCACCAACTTCATACTCCCTTAATTCCTCTAAACTCATGATTAAGCATGTTGTCCTGACACTTCTGTATATAACCATTAACTTACTTACTCTTAACACTATCATACATCTCGACGATTCCTTACTTTTATGTCACATAACTCCGGTGAACATTTTTCTCAACTTACTTTTATCCTTCTTTTCTCTTTATACTCAACAATACCATTTAATAGTTCAACTCCTTATTACTTCTATCTAATTCTTTAGTGCTCCGATTACCTTCTCATTCCGCCAAAGCTCAAATCCCATTATTTCATGTCGATATCATCTCACTCTTTCTTACCATGGATCGTCTCTTATTATGTTATCGCTCACACTTGTCACTAACCTATCCATAAAATCAACGTTCACTGTTTAAACAACTTTATTTCATGCCGTTAAATGCCCAAAGAAATCACACGTAGTTTCACCTCTTAATAAACCAAATCTCCCAAACTCACTCACTGTCTACAAATCCACCTCGCAACATGTCTCCATAAAGTTCACTATATACCACTCTTCTCAACTCCTTTAAAACGAACTTTCACTACATATATTTTTGACCCACACGACTCCTAACCATCTCACTCCATAATTCTTTACACATCTCAAGTTGCCACTATCCAAACCTTCCTTTCAATCTTTTCATTCTCACGTTCCTTAGACCCACATCATCCCTTACCCACTTTCACTTACTTTCACATCACTCAATTTCGCGAATAAATCACTCACCACGTCTCACCAAAACTTGCACCATGCCTCAATCAACTCATCAATATTCTTTTTCTTTTTCCACTTCTCAGCACAACCACATATAGCTCATCTCCTCCCACCAAACTCATACTCACCATAAGGTACCACTCACCACCCCATAAGATTGGGTAACTTACGTATCAAGACCAACTTACTTGTAAAACAATGCATAAAGAAGTAACATAACAACTTTGAATTAAACATAATATGCAACGAATGTCAAAAGATAAGCATATGACCCAAACCAGGGGTCACTAGATTGAGTACCGGCCACTCGATCGAGTAAGTGACTTACTCGATCGAGTAGGTGAAGATCAGAAGCACGTAAAACAAATCACCAGGGCTACTCGATCGAGTAACTAACGTACTCGATCGAGTGCCCCCTTACTCGATCGAGTACCAAGGATACTCGATCGAGTACCCCAATTCTCAACACTGTCCAGTTTTCGTAAAACAGTCATAACTCACTCATTTCTTGGTCGTTTTGGGCGTGTGACCTATCGTTAGAATCGTAAAAGGACAAGCTATCACCTCCAATTGGAATCACATCAACATCATTTATGCATCTCATGTTATAACAGTTTAAAGACAACCTATTTATAAACGAAAAACACAACTATTGATTTTTACTTCCCAAACGACTTAAACAACAACAAGGTAGACAAAACGACTCAGTACACATAAAACCAGTATTACTAATCTCATGTTACCATCTTCAAAAATCAAGCAACAACATCCATCATGCACATATATTATTTCACTAAATTAGCAATTTTTATTAATATCCGTTAGTTTTGTAAAAATCGCTAATAATTCTGATTCAAGCTGATATTGTATTATTTACGTTAACTAGCTGAGTTTATTTTATTTTCACTCATTAAATTTACTTATTATTAATTCCGTTTTATTACTGAAACTTTTACTAAAAACCGATTTTTATTAACTCGAGGCGGTTTTAAAAACGAGCGAAATTACTTAACGATGAAGAAACGTACGTATAATTAGTAGCTAGCAAGCTAGCTGGTGTCTCATTATTATTATTACTATTATTATTATTATTATTATTATTATTATTATTATTATTATTATTATTATTAGTATTAATGTTGTTGTTCCCTACGTCCCCACCCCTTCATCTTTTATTTTTCTTTTGCGTTGGACTTACAGCAACAACAAACAAGCAGTACCACAAACACCATTTTCATCCCGACCTTAAAACCTCAGATCCTGCCTCCATTCTCAACCAAATTCGATAACTTTTACACCAATAGCTTCCCCATCTCGTCCTCCTTCTTTATATGTAAGAAAGAGCCAAGCTTTCATCCTATTTCAATTCGGCCGTCTTACAAAGGATTCGGATTTTGGGTTAATTTCTTCTATTTTTGGGTTTAAGATCATCCTTGGGCGATTCCTTGGACTTTCAGAGATCAAAAACAGGTAACGGTGATAGGTTACTCGACAAATGCCGAAATTACTGTCTTTTGTGTCGTTTCATATGCTCATGTTTGATAAATTTTTATCCTTTATGTTTTCGTCCATTGTGTGATAATTGTCGTCTCGAAATAATGTTTGAATTAAACTGTTTTGTTTATAGGCCCTTCATTTAGACTGGTTTGGTACGAGTCGCGTAGTCTTCGGGACCGATTTAAAGTGTAATCTGGGACTGTTTGGTGGTCAATATGTAATGGCTTGCTTCTCTGTTTCGGGAATGGTTTCATGGAGGATTTGAGTGCTATTTAGAATTAAAGTTTCTGGGTTAAAACAATTTTGGTAATGAATTTGGTTTTGGATGGTTTAGTAATGGTTCAGGTAACTTTGAACTTTGAGTGTGGACTAGAATGTTCTCACGTGGTGAGGTCAATTTGTTTCGGTATCGGACTGATCGCTATCTCTATCTTTTGGGACTATTTTTGAGTCAGTCTTTGCAGGTACTTCGAACAGTTTTGGGGACGGGTTGTATGCGTTTCTAGGACTGTTTTGGAACGAGAATAAGGCTGTGTGTGGGTACTGTTTTTGGGTACAAAACTGTGTTGTTTAGGATTGCTCTCAGACGAGAAAGATATAGCGTTTGTAGGTGCCATTCACGGCTGTAATTAGTCCGGAGTGGGACAATTTCCATGATGAATATGGGTTATTTGTGGGACGGTCTTATGAGTTTTATGCGAGTTTTTTTGGGACTGCTTTAACGTGATTGAGTGGGATGTTTTGGGACAGTCAAGCATCGGTTTTATGTGGCTATTTTCCACCGATTAAGCATACGAGGAAGCTCTCGCATAGGAGTCCCCCACTGAGATTAATTGCCAGTCTTTATCTTGGCCGCATGCTAGTCTTAACATGAAATCTTTAATAGTTTAAGTGAGTTAAGCACAGGAGGAGTGTCTCACGTGAATAATTTGGTAAATGGCAGATGTGTACTAATGAGTGGCATAAGAACAATTTGGTAAATGGCAGATGTGTACTAATGAGTGGCATAAGAACTTTGCTGAGTAAAATGGCTTTGTTGAAACTATTCATCGGGCAATTTTCTATAGTAGTGGGATAGGAGAGGATGCACACATATCCGAGTTCTACCATTTCTGTCGAATGAGCTAAGGCCATAAACAATATCTATCTTAATACGCGTTTAATCGGTTATTTACGCTCTGTAAGTAATGAATGGTCTCTTACATTTGAGTCATTTATAATTAAACTCTTGTTTTGCCCTTTATAAATAATTTGTTTCCATTTTAATATGGGTCCAATTTAATTAATTATGCCCTGTGAGTAATAAATTGTTTATCTTATATTTGAGTAATTTATAATCAAATTCTTGTTTTGCTTATTATAAATGGTCCGTTCCCATTTACCTACATTTTATTCAAGTGACAAATATCATTCATTTACATATTGATTTGGTTGGGCTCCCTTTGTTTCTTTGTTTGGGCTTATGATGGTTCACATGTTGGGGGTATGAATGAGTCACTTGAGCTTTGTCACATTTTATTCCGTAATTTCATATAACGTAAATTATTCATCGTCACTCATAATATTTTATTTAACCGGCATGTTAAATTATATAATGGAATATTTATTATTATAAGACAAGTTTGAGTTATTCGAGTTATTTAAATCCCGTCTCATATTTTATATAACGATAATTCGTTAATATCGTCCTTTCACATAATTATTTTAGGTGGCTCATATGTGGTTGAAGATGAAGAGTAATTTTGGGTTTTAGAAGCTTTCTCAAGTTATTACTTGTTTCTTTGCTAGCGTAAGGTAACATATTTCGAGTTACTCGACGAATAAATGTCACATTCTTTGCTTTTGTGTGATTTTGTGTATGTTAAATTGAGTGGTTTATTTCACATGATAATATAGGTTAAATTCATGTCTAATTCATGTCTTTTGTTAGTTTAAGTTCACATATTAGTATGGAAATGAATTTTATAGCGATAATTGCAATGTTTTGATGATTAAGCCGAAAATCGAGCCTTGGTCCCTTTGATTGAATCGATGTCGAGTCAATTGTGTGATTGGTCACCGCAATTTAACCCGCACTGTCGCAGGGCTGGGGTTGCGGGTAAAAATTCGGTTGGATGAAATTTTGTATGAATTGGATAATCGGCCTTATTCTTGTTTTAGGCCATTTATTATGTTTTTATTTCACATGTGTTGTTGGTTGATTTTAATGGCTTCTTATATTGTAGAAACGGCCTTAGATTCCCTGAAACCTTTAATATTGTTAATATTGCTAGAAATGGAATTGGTATTGAATATTTCTTGCAGGTGGTTGTGTTTGTCATAGATAGGTCTTTATAGTCTCTGACGAGTATATGTTCACTGCTTAATAGCCTTTGTGTTCCTGACTTGGTGGGTTTATATCCAAGTTGGGGCATGACCTCGTTACTTATTTTGAGAGTAAGTGGTCAGCTTAAGTACTAGCCAACCCTTTGGTGGACTCCTTAGGGTACTCACTTTGTTTTAAAAAAATTGTGGGTCTTGGGTGCGGTGGTGTGTATCCGCATGTCTAGGTCTGCGCAGATTTTAGGCTAGGGTTGTGTTGTGTCTTGGCCATGTTTTGATAGAACCTCTGAGCCAAGATACCGGTTCGATTACCTTCCCTACCTCGTGGTATAGACTCGAGTTACAGAGTGACTATTGACCGTGCTAAGAACTTATGCCTGTCTTTGATATATTGCCCTTTCTTGTATGGTGATTTTATGAATTGTAATAGGTGAGATGTAAGCCGGTTACAATTGATAAAGTTTGGATTACTGTTTGTTATATGTTTCACAAGATAGTTTAATTTGGTCAGTTTAGTGTTCATATGTTAGAACATTCGATAATTAGTTTACTTACGATGTTGTTTACATGTTACATTACATGTTACATTAAATATGATATTTCGTGGCTGGGAGGACTCGAAGTTAGTCCCCACTGAATTGTGGCTTTCGTGTTTGTATAAAATGCGATTGACAGGTTGATGATGATTAGATGGGGTACACGGACGAGCTAGTGAGCAAAAGAACCTTCGACTTAGTTTGGCTATATTTTGTAGTAAACCTTTAGACTTTTGGTTATGTTTATATTTTGAAGGGACATATTTCTCCCTCTTTTACTTTGGTTTGTATCACTATATTCTCGCGTCTTTAGCTATGTTATGTAAATTAGTTTGTTAGTATTTGCAGGTTTTGGCACTCTTCATTTGGAAGTGTTTGTGAATGGTTTAGAAAAGTTTTAAAAATTACAGGTTTTATCTAGTTTAACCAATTACAAACATATCCTGTCAGTTTTTCTGTAGAATTTGCGTGTTTATTTAACGCTAAGAATGAGGGTGTCACAGTTGGTATCAGAGCATATTTGCTCCCGACGCACGTTTGTGCACCCCAACATAAATAACTTGACCTTAAAATAATAAACTTGAGAGATGGGTAAGATGGGTAGACTTAGGACTTGATGTTGTAGTCTCTTTGTGTTTGCTCTTTGTTAGGTACTAACCTGTTTGTTGATTGTCATTTAATAAGTGTTGTGTCCTTGGATCAATGACCGTGAGCTTACCAATGTGGTGATCAAGATTTGGTGCCTATTGCTGAGGATTGAAGATTTGTTCAACTTTGAAGAATGCTTCTACTTCCTCGAAGATGTTTCTCATTCTTTGTGTACCTTGCCCTGTTCTTTACTTCTTAATGCTTATTCCTTCTTCTAAATCCTCTTTTCTTTCTCCTTGTGAGTCACTCTTGTATTTCCTAACTTGTCCTTTCACCCTTGCTAATCCTCCCTTAACGCCTTTTAGATAGTTCTCTTTGTTTTGTGGGGTGTTAACCTTGGTTGGATAATTTGGCTTGTGGAGTTGTTTCTGGTTGACCTATAACCCCAGTTTTGAGAAGTTGTGATATTGGAAGGACTTAGGTAGTGTGGTGAGACGTACTTGGGGATTCTGATACCTAACGCCTTGGTAATGTGAGTATAAGTGATAGGTGGAATTATGTGTGTTAAGAGTGAGTTGCCTATGTTACTAAAGATATAGAACTTGGCTTTGTTGTTTTTGTTTGGGATTTGGTCGTTTTGTCATGAAGGTACAATACCCTAATAGGCGTGACCTTGTTAGAGAGAACCTTAAGTTTTAGGAAGCGTATGGATTAAGCCTTAAAATCGTCTTTCGTACCATTAATCGTTTTCCTCCCTTTCGTTCATACCTTGGTTGGATTTGATTCTTAAGTATAAAAGTTTACTCGTTATTTCCTTGTCTTGAATACCTCCCTAATTCTAATATCTCTTACTGGTTGTTAACTAGTTATGTTTATGATTCGACCCTTTTAGTCTCACATCATGACATGTTCATATATCCCTTTTTAAATTTCCTATTATTTCCTGACCTGGTTATTACCCTTTGTTTCCTTAGTGGAGTGATGACATTGTTGTTTGAGATTTGAGTATCTGGCATTTCCTTGTTGTCTAATTTCTCTTTCTCCTTGATCATAAGCGTTACCGTTCATACCTCATTTCCTCGCTTCATCTTGCTCCTCCTTTAAGTTTGACACTCGTATCTTGTGAAACTCTATCTTTGACATCCTTGTAATTCTGACTTCAATTTTTACCCTATGAAAGTCATTATAGCTCTCTTGTTGGTTAAGTTTGAGCTCTCTTAACATACTTTGTTTTTATGCTATTTAAGTTACTTTCCTTTTTGTACAACTTCTAAACTTTCAAGCTACTAGTTTCGATTCATTCTTAAAAGTTTATGTCACTTCTGCAAACCTAACCTATTTTTGAAGACTTGAAAATGAAAATTTGATTTAGTTCCCTATTCCTTTCTTGAATATAAACTCATTTATCGTAATTTTAATTACTAAACCCGAGATTTCGTTAAGTTTTGTCCAATTTATGTTAACTTTGATCTATTTATGACTTCTTTGTCAAAGTTAAATGTTACATTTTCAGGGATTTGACTCCCATTTGGCTTTAAAAGTGAAATCTTTATTTCTATTTTGGCTTTCTGCAAAAGAAAATTTGAGTAGATTACCTTTCTCTTATTTTGATTTTAACGTTGATCGGATGTTAGAACTAGTTATTGGAAACGTTTGATAACTTGTTCTACGCTTGTCGGCGAATAGTATTTGTTTTAAATTTGTCTCTGACTTGGAAAGTTAGCGCTCTTGTGTGCACGACAAGGGCAATTTCGTTCCATGGAGGAGACTTATATTTTTGAAAACTCTTCATTAATGTTTTCGAAAGTATTTTGATTTTCGATTTATACAATGATTTGCTTTTTGACCTTATCTTTGATTTGGAATGTGATGTTCTTGAATGCGCAACGAGAGCACTTCCGTTCCTTTGATGAGAATATGGTTCTGTCGGAAAATTTTATTTGAAACTTTTGAAAGAATTTTAATTCTTACGATAAGTGACCTTTTAAATGTTTTTGATGGGGCATATTCTGCACCGCTGACCAAGTCAACACACTGAGCAAGGTCAAAGATATCCACAGCAAGTCAACGACTTAGATAGCCTAGCCGATGCATCCCATCGGCCTGCCACCTGGGTCTCGGCGTCACAACCTGCCAGCCGGGACACACATCCGCGTACTCACATCCAAGACCCCTCGGCGGCGAGTCAACATTGTCCGCCGGCCTGCCATAGGTCCCTCGGCCGAGGGGTAGATCAGTCTTTCCACCCGCTAGCCACTTGGCCACTTGGCCACTACGTGACAAAAGGTGAAAGTCTATAAATACTCCTCAACCTTCATTGAGGAAAGGATCCCACAATTATAACCTAAATACACTATTCATCTGGTAATATCTCCCTTATCTCTCTACAATACGCATCTAGCCAAGTAACACAGCTTAATCCTTTAAGTTTACTGACTTGAGCGTCGGAGTGAGTACGCTTGGCGCACAGCCAAGCCCTCAGTTCGTTCATTGTTGCAGGAGAGGCCGAGTGGGACGATAGGAGCAAGAAGGATTTAGCTCAAGACATTATTCTACAAGCCACGGGTGGTAACTAATCACTGCTCTGGAATTATACCCGGAACAATTGGCGCCGTCTGTGGGGATAGACACTAGAAGCTAGTCACATTCATTCCCAAACAAAAACAAAACTCAAAATAGAAACCCACCCAAAAAGCCGAGAAAATGTCGAAACAGCAAGACGCAGTCGTGACCGACGAAACCGCGTTCTACCAAGATGACGATTTCAACAACTCCGGAGTCATGCAGCCCTCCACCGACGGAGTAATCCAACCGGAGTTCGGGATGCCAATAATACCCGACGCGCCGGTGCCAACCAACCAGGTCACCATCATGGGGTATGTGGTTGACGTAGCAAAGCTAAAAATGCTCCTGGACCTAATCAGCAACACGCCCGCTCACACTGTCACACCGACAAGAGCGGCGGAAACCGTCCAGGATAACAGGGCCCAAAACGTGACTCCGAGAAATCTGAACGGAGCACTAGGAGAAGTTGACCCAGTCAAGACGCCGGGGGAGCCCAAAGTGGGCGCGGTAGACCTAAGTCCTTCCCGCACTCGCGGAAGGACAGCGTCCCCGCCACACGAACGAGGCATACCCCAAAGGAGCCGAGGAGCCCGACTCGGCGAGTTGGAGAAGGAGTCATAGTCGAAGAAGGAGCCCCTCCCGCTACGAGGGGAGAAGCCCGGATAGGGATGCGAGGAGCCGATCGCCACGTGTCATTCAACACGTGGTCAGGCAACCCCTCAACGCCTACGTCCTAGAAGTCCCGGTGCCAAACAAGCTAAAACTGCCACCCCTATCATACAAGGGGGATAGCGATCCAGCCGACCACGCTGAGGCTTTCGAGTCTTACATGTCGGTATGGGAGCAGCCCGACGAGGTGCAGTGCCGAATTTTCCCAACAACTTTACATGGGATGGCTCGGAGAGCCGGTACAAAGGGCTTCCCGATGGCTCGGTGTACTACTACGCCGACCTGAAGGGCGCTTTCCTAACCCAGTACTCCTGCAATAAGAGAAGGGCCGTAGAGACCTCCGACCTCCTAACTATCAGACAGGAGGGGGGCGAGTCTCTCCGAAGCTACGTGAAGAGGTTTGATGGAAAGGTCCAGCAGATTCGAGAAATTAATCCCATTTGGCGGCCTTCGCGGCCGATGAAGGGCCTCCCGAGGGGAGCCTTAAAAACGAGCTCATCAAGAGCGGAGGCCTAGGCTGGGACGCCGCCAGGAAGCTGGCCGACCAGGCCATCAAGGTAGAAGACTATCACAAGACCTGGGTAGATCCCAGCGAAGCCGAGCACTCAGAAAAGAGGAGTCACCGGCAGGACAGCCAGGACGAAGAACGCCGCGACAACAACGGTTCGCGGTCCGATGGAAAACGCCGTGAGAATAATAGATCACGGTCGGACAGATCCGACCGGAGGCAAGACTCGGTGGGCGCGGGTGGAATTGGGAACGTACCACCGAGGCGGTATAGTGAAAAAACCCCCTCGTCGTATCGCCGCCGAGGTCTTCGCCCGAGCAAAACGAGGGCCGAAGTGGGAGAGACCCCCAAGCCAAAAAGTGACGGTGACACGAGCCGATCGTGAGTACCACGGCCACACCGGCCATTTAACCAACGACTGCCGCCATCTGAAGAATGCCATAGAGGAACTGATCCGGAAGGGAAGCCTCGGCAAGTACGTCGCAAAAGGCCAAAAGACTGACGCCGGCAGTTCAGATAAAAAGTCCGTTTTCGAACGGATAGGAGTGATTCACGTTGTCATCGGGGGCAACGAGAACGGAGGGTCCGCTCATGGGCACAAACGACACCTAAACGAGCTATATCAGGCCATCAACTTTGTGCCCAACTCAGGGATCCCCTCTGCAAGCATCCCCGACATGACTATTGGAAGAAAGGACTACGAAGGGGTCATCGCCCCTCACAGCGACCCGCTCGTAGTCAATTTAGACATATCCAACCACCTGGTCAAGAGGTGCCTGATTGACACAGGCGCATACACGAACATCATGTTTAGAGAATGCTTCCTCGGCCTCGGCTACCAAGATCAAAGACTTAAGCCCCCGCACCAACCCGCTATACAACTTTTCGGGGCCGGCCACGGTACCACCGGGGTCAATTAGGCTCCCGGTGAGATTCGGCGAAAAGACGTCGCCCAAGAACGTCCTAGCCGAGTTTGTGGTCATCGACGGCTCGTCCGCATACAACGTCCTCATAGGCCGGGTCACCCTAAGCGAGGCCGACGCAGTGATGTCCATCCGGGCCCTAACACTGATGTACGTCTCGGACCGGGGGGAAGCGCATAAGCTCGTCTCCAAAGACGAGAAGGATGAGGTGATCAACGTCCAGATAGCTGCCCGAGGATGCAACATGCAGTCCCTCAAAGAGGCGAGAAAGTCCGAAAAAGGGAAGAGTCCGTCCTTGCAGCAGGAGGGCGACCAAATGGATACAACTAGGGGCCGGCGAGGAAGTGTGCCTGTAATGAGCCGATAGGGCATCGGTAATCTCGTAAGAATTTATGTAGCCGCGGAGGTGTCCAAAATATCTGTGGACACCCCAACGCATGTTTTCACCTAATGAGAAACCATCAAGCCTTCGATCAAAGCAAAATTTTCCCATCAGTTATCTACCAAGAGATAGACGCCGGCTCACACTGTCATACCGACAAGAGCGGCAGTCGTTATGAAGAACTACAGCGCCGTCGCAGTCACCCCAAGTAGTAGACGCCACGACAGTCACCCCAAGAGGTAGACGCCGTCGCAGTCACTCCAAGTGGTAGACGCCACGTAACACGCTATCAAAGAACAGACGCCGGCTCACACTGTCATACCGACAAGAGCGGCAGTCGTTATGAAGAACTACAGCGCCGTCGCAGTCACCCCAAGTAGTAGACGACCACGGGGTCACCCCAAGAGGTAGACGCCGTCAGATCACTCCAAGTGGTAGACGCCACGTAACACGCTATCAAAGAAAGACGCCGCACACTTTGTCATACCGACAAGAGCGGTCGTTATGAAGAACTACAGCGCGTTGCCGTCGCAGTCACCCCAAGTAGTAGACGCCACGACAGTCACCCCAAGAGGTAGACGCCGTCGCAGTCACTCCAAGTGGTAGACGCCACGTAACACGCTATCAAAGAACAGACGCCGGCTCACACTGTCATACCGACAAGAGCGGCAGTCGTTATGAAGAACTACAGCGCCGTCGCAGTCACCCCAAGTAGTAGACGCCACGACAGTCACCCCAAGAGGTAGACGCCGTCGCAGTCACTCCAAGTGGTAGACGCCACGTAACACGCTATCAAAGAAACGTACGCCGGCGCAAGACACCTGTCATACCGACAAGAGCGGCAATCGTTATGAAGAACTACAGCGCGGCTTGTCGCAGATCACCCCAAGTAGTAGACGCCACGACAGTCACCCCAAGAGGTAGACGCCGTCGCAGTCACTCCAAGTGGTAGACGCCACGTAACACGCTATCAAAGAACAGACGCCGGCTCACACTGTCATACCGACAAGAGCGGCAGTCGTTATGAAGAACTACAGCGCCGTCGCAGTCACCCCAAGTAGTAGACGCCACGGCAGTCACCCCAAGAGGTAGACGCCGTCGCAGTCACTCCAAGTGGTAGACGCCACGTAACACGCTATTAAGAACCAACGCCGGCTTCCCCGGTCAATCCAACAAGAGCCATCGCACATTACACTCGCAAAAACATTCAAAGTGTCTTGGAAGCGTTGAAACACAGTTGAGATACGCACTCAAAAACGGCCCCGGCCAAGCCGAGGCGAAAACAAAAAGGGCGCTCAATTAAGAATACAGGAAGACAACTCTGACAGAGATGAGATAAAGACCACGGCCAGGCCGCAGGCGAAAGAAACGAATTATTATTAGAAGATAAGTTACAAGATTTACAAGTGAGAAGAATACAGACGACGGCCGTCCCCGCGGGGATAATCCGAGACACAACCTACTAAAAGTTGTACAAAAAGCAAAAGCTACAGTTATACCAAGAGATAGCGGGAAGGAAGAGCTGAGTAATTGGCCCACGGACAAATTGAAATCGATTTTGTAAACTTGTTCTCATCAAGCAAAGACATGTTAGTGAGGAGTCGAAACAGATCTGTCAGTAAACTTGCTCTCCTAGGCTCTGCTCGCCGCCATCGTATCGGCGGCCGCATCTTCCCAAAGAGGGCAACCCAACTTCTCTAGCAGCCTCGGCCTTGGCCTCGGCATCCTCTCACCCCCTCATCCTTTCGGCCTCTTCCTTAGCCACTCTAGCCCTCTCAGCAAGAGCCGCTTTCTCCGCGGCCGCCTCCCCCTCCATCTTCGCCTTCGCCGCCTCTTTGGCCGCCTCCACCGCGGCTTTCTCCTTAGCCTCGACTCTGTCATCAAGCAGCACGTCGAACCTGTCCCACGGGAAGGAGCCATCAAGAGGGAAAAGCTCCCCGATAACTTCCCTGGCAGCATCTTCGGCCAAGTCCCGGAACTCGGCGCACAGTTTGGGGAGCATGACGGTTTGGAGCATATCGACGTCCGCCTCCTTTTGCTTGATGATGGCCTCTTTGCCACGAATCAGCTCAGCCTGGGCCTTAAACATGCCCCTGTATTGATCCCTCTGCTGGAGACAGAGGTCAGCACGCTTCTGAGCAAGGCTACATTCCTCCAGCAGCTTCGCAGCTTCGGTCGCCGCAGCCTCGGCCTTAGCTCTCTCAGCAAGGACCTCCTTTTCGGCGTCCTCCGGAGCTTTCGCTCGGCCAAGAGCGCCTTCTCAAAGCATCTCCCCGAGCTTCGCTCATTAAGGAGACTCAGCTTCGCCGACGCAGCCACCTGGTTAGTGGCATTACGCTCGGAAACAGCTCGAGCAATGACCCTCTCCTGCTCCATGAGGCGAGCCCCGGTAGCCACGTTCCACCTCGCCAGCTCCCTAATCAGCTTTGTGCCTTCCTCTATAAGCTGGGAGACGGAAGCCTTCTGGGGGGGAGGAACGGCGGTGGTACTTTGGCCACCAGCCTGCGGCTGGGAGAAGGAAACCTTCTGGGATGAAGAATTGACGGTGGCGCCCGATCTCGAGCACGCGAGAGAAGCCCACCGCCCCGCCGCCCAACGTGAGCGATGGCCGATCGCGGGCGATCTCGCAAAAATTCAATTAAAGCATCGGTATCAGCGACTTATCGGGAACACCTAATGGCACGGCTAAGTTTAAGCCACGGGATAGACGGATACCATGTCCGGCCTTCTTGGCGGGAGAAGGCACTTCCTTGCCGCCAGCGAAGCCGTCCTTTTCCTCCTACGAGATAAGGGGAGATCCCTCCGCATCGAGTCCCCCTCATCAGGAATATCAACAATCTCCACCTTCTTAGGGGAGAGGACGGGAGTTGAAACCGGTTTCGACGCCGTTTTCCGCGTCCGACACACTACGCCGCTAACCACCCGGGCCTACGCCTCCTCCTTGCTCAAGCCCTTCAGCCGCTGTTCCATAAGGTCATTCGGCGACGTCCTGCGATCATGGGCCAGAGCCTTGGGATGCAAGTTAGCAACGGTTTTGTCTTTATGCAGCCCCATTCTCCGAAGAAGATCCTCAGATAGGTCCGGTCCAAAGTGGTCTGCAAAAGAAACAAAGAATCAAGAAGAGGAAATAAATCGAAGTCCGAGAAAACAGGAGCATTGAGAGCGGTGACGGGCCTCACACCGACCCCACTCACCCTGCGCCAGGGCCGGTATGAGGCCGACGTAGCAAAGCGGCTCATCCTGAAGAATGATCTGCGTCGGGGGAATCCATCTTTTCGGCACCCCACTCTTGTCCACCTCGAAGAGCCTCATCGCCAACCTCTCATCCTCCTTCAGATGGACCCTGCTGGCATCCATTTTCAGATGTTTCCGGGTGACCCATCTGTCATGCTCCGCCCTAGTCTCACACCGCAAATTAACCTGGTGCTGGAAGGAGCGGGGCAGCGGATAGTCGTCCGGTACCTTAACGTACACCCACCGACCCTGCCAGTCCTTGCAAGAAGAGAGCTTGTCAACAGAGACGTAACCTTGCTCGGTTTGCACGCTGTACCATCCGACACGGCCAGAGATTGATGGTTTCAGATAATGAAGTCGACGGAATAAATTCACCGTCGGAGCCTCTCCCTTGAAGAGACAAAGCCAGACGAAACCGATTATGGTTCTCATGGCCAACGGGTGCAGTTGGGCAACGGCAACGTTCATAGCCTTAATTATGGCCATAACATACCCATTCAGAGGAAACCGGAGACCATACTCCAAATGCCGCATGTACACACCGGTGTGGCCTGGCGGAGGACAACAGACGGACCGACCCTCCCGGGGATGACAATTTCGTATCCACTACCGAAGAAAAAATGGCCCTCGAAAAGTTTCTCACCAGAACAACTGGCAAGCTTATGGGACCAAACACGGTCAAGACGAACCTTACAGGCATCACCGTGATCCATGACGTACTGCCTCTCTTTAGGACGAGGCCTTTCCTCCTCCTCACCAAAATCATCACCAAAATCACCACAAGAATCTTCATCCTCCCATTCCTCCGAATCCGAGGATCAACCTCCGGAGAAGGAGACCTAGGACCCTCCGACACAGGCCCACTAGGTCCAGCATCGGCAGAAGACATGTTCACAACAAATTACTAGCAAAGAAAAGAAAAATTCGTTTGTTTACCTTAAAAGGAAAAAGTGCTAGCCGGATCAAAGACTCTGAAGATTGGAAGAAAGAGGAAGCCCTTGAGTTTAGCAAAGATGAAATTTTGAAGAAAATTTGAGAAAATGAAATTAGTGACCAAAATCACGAAAAAACTGCCCTATTTATAGGGAAAAAGCCCATAATAAAGGGCCAATCAGAGCACAGCCCATGAAGCAACAGCCAATCAACGAGCAAACACGTGTCGAGCATGCAACCACGGAATGTCAATCGTCGCAACAGTTAAACGTCAATCAATGCAACAGTGACCAAGCGTCTTCAACACGCCCGTTCACATCCCTTCAACTATTCATCTTCCTCAACAAATTCCTAGGTATCTGGTCTCCGCCGGCCACCTGATCAACCAAGCTAGGAAGCACCGGCCGGGGGCAATCAAAATCGACCGGCACTCTCAGCCTTGGTCACGGCCAGCGTCATATTCTTTTCCACATCGAGTGCCCTTTACGCATCCATGTGGAGGGGGGATATGGTATACGGCACGGCCTAGGATATGGTATACGGCACGGCCTAGCAAGAGCCACGCCGATGCACAAGAAGAAGCCGATGCAGAAAATTTCTAAAAATTACTTGTGCAGAATACATGCTCAACGTACATCGGAGCCCATACCACGGCATAGACTACGCTGGGGGCAAATTGATGGGGCATATTCTGCACCGCTGACCAAGTCAACACACTGAGCAAGGTCAAAGATATCCACAGCAAGTCAACGACTGAGATAGCCTAGCCGATGCATCCCATCGGCCTGCCACCTGGGTCTCGGCGTCACAACCTGCCAGCCGGGACACACATCCGCGTACTCACATCCAAGACCCCTCGGCGGCGAGTCAACATTGTCCGCCGGCCTGCCATAGGTCCCTCGGCCGAGGGGTAGATCAGTCTTTCCACCCGCTAGCCACTTGGCCACTTGGCCACTACGTGACAAAAGGTGAAAGTCTATAAATACTCCTCAACCTTCATTGAGGAAAGGATCCCACAATTATAACCTAAATACACTATTCATCTGGTAATATCTCCCTTATCTCTCTACAATACGCATCTAGCCAAGTAACACAGCTTAATCCTTTAAGTTTACTGACTTGAGCGTCGGAGTGAGTACGCTTGGCGCACAGCCAAGCCCTCAGTTCGTTCATTGTTGCAGGAGAGGCCGAGTGGGACGATAGGAGCAAGAAGGATTTAGCTCAAGACATTATTCTACAAGCCACGGGTGGTAACTAATCACTGCTCTGGAATTATACCCGGAACAGTTTTAGTTACCAATTTCAATTCCAGTTTTATTTTCATAACCTTCCATTTCTACTTTCAAGTTTCCAGGACGAAACTTTTTAAAAGATGGGGTGATTGTAACACCCCGTATTTTATTAAGTTGGATAAAATTCTTTTAATTGCTATTTTGAATTTAATTACATCATTTAACGATTTATATATATATGCTTAGCTAATTAATTAATTTCATCATAATTCGATACGTTAATTTTAATAATCATTAATAAGTTTATTTAAAGTTAGTTCGAGTTTATTGAAGTTAGTTCGAGTGTATTTATTTAATAATTTCCGTTTCTTTACGAGTCCTTATGAAAGTTGTTTTAAGTGAACCCGAGATGGATTTTGGGAACAAGACCGTCCAATTAGCTATTTTGAGCTTATTTCACTAAATTAGCAATTTTTATTAATATCCGTTAGTTTTGTAAAAATCGCTAATAATTCCGATTCAAGCTGATATTGTATTATTTACGTTAACTAGCTGAGTTTATTTTATTTTCACTCATTAAATTTACTTATTATTAATTCCGTTTTATTACTGAAACTTTTACTAAAAACCGATTTTTATTAACTCGAGGCGGTTTTAAAAACGAGCGAAATTACTTAACGATGAAGAAACGTACGTATAATTAGTAGCTAACAAGCTAGCTGGTGTCTCATTATTATTACTATTATTATTATTATTATTATTATTAGTATTATTAGTAGTAATGTTGTTGTTCCCTACCTCCCCACCCCTTCATCTTTTATTTTTCTTTTGCGTTGGACTTACAGCAACAACAAACAAGCAGTACCACAAACACCATTTTCATCCCGACCTTAAAACCTCAGATCCCGCCTCCATTCTCAACCAAATTCGATAAATTTTACACCAATAGCTTCCCCATCTCGTCCTCCTTCTTTATATGTAAGAAAGAGCCAAGCTTTCATCCTATTTCAATTCGGCCGTCTTACAAAGGATTCGGATTTTGGGTTAATTTCTTCTATTTTTGGGTTTAAGATCATCCTTGGGCGATTCCTTGGACTTTCAGAGATCAAAAACAGGTAACGGTGATACGTTACTCGACAAATGCCGAAATTACTGTCTTTTGTGTCGTTTCATATGCTCATGTTTGATAAATTTTTATCCTTTATGTTTTCGTCCATTGTGTGATAATTGTCGTCTCGAAATAATGTTTGAATTAAGCTGTTTTGTTTATGGGCCCTTCATTTAGACTGGTTTGGTACGAGTCGCGTAGTCTTCGGGACCGATTTAAAGTGTAATCTGGGACTGTTTGGCGGTCAATATGTAATGGCTTGCTTCTCTGTTTCGGGAATGGTTTCATGGAGGATTTGAGTGCTATTTAGAATTAAAGTTTCTGGGTTAAAACAATTTTGGTAATGAATTTTGTTTTGGATGGTTTAGTAATGGTTCAGGTAACTTTGAACTTTGAGTGTTGACTAGAATGTTCTCACTTGGTGAGGTCAATTTGTTTCGGTATCGGACTGATCGCTATCTCTATCTTTTGGGACTATTTTTGAGTCAGTCTTTGCAGGTACTTCGAACAGTTTTGGGGATGGGTTGTATGCGTTTCTAGGACTGTTTTGGGACGAGAATAAGGCTGTGTGTGGGTACTATTTTTGGGTACAAAACTGTGTTGTTTAGGATTGCTCTCAGACGAGAAAGATATAGCGTTTGTAGGTGCCATTCACGGCTGTAATTAGTCCGGAGTGGGACAATTTCCATGATGAATATGGGCTATTTGTGGGACGGTCTTATGAGTTTTATGCGAGTTGTTTTGGGACTGCTTTAACGTGATTGAGTGGGATGTTTTGGGACAGTCAAGCATCGGTTTTATGTGGCTATTTTCCACCGATTAAGCATACGAGGAAGCTCTCGCATAGGAGTCCCCCACTGAGAATAATTGTCAGTCTTTATCTTGGCCGCATGCTAGTCTTAACATGAAATCTTTAATAGTTTAAGTGAGTTAAGCACAGGGGGAGTGTCTCAGGTGAATAATTTGGTAAATGGCAGATGTGTACTAATGAGTGGCATAAGAACAATTTGGTAAATGGCAGATGTGTATTAATGAGTGGCATAAGAACTTTGCTGAGTAAAATGGCTTTGTTGAAACTATTCATCGGGCAATTTTCTATAGTAGTGGGATAGGAGAGGATGCACACATATCCGAGTTCTACCATTTCTGTCGAATGAGCTAAGGCCATAAACAACATCTATCTTAATACGCGTTTAATCGGTTATTTACGCTCTGTAAGTAATGAATGGTCTATCTTACATTTGAGTCATTTATAATTAAACTCTTGTTTTGCCCTTTATAAATAATTTGTTTCCATTTTAATATGGGTCCAATTTAATTAATTATGCCCTGTGAGTAATAAATTGTTTATCTTATATTTGAGTAATTTATAATCAAATTCTTGTTTTGCTTATTATAAATGGTCCGTTCCCATTTACCTACATTTTATTCAAGTGACAAATATCATTCATTTACATATTGATTTGGTTGGGCTCCCTTTGTTTCTTTGTTTGGGCTCATGATGGTTCACATGTTGGAGGTATGAATGAGTCACTTGAGCTTTGTCACATTTTATTCCGTAGTTTCATATAACGTAAATTATTCATCGTCACTCATAATATTTTATTTAACCGGCATGTTAAATTATATAATGGAATATTTATTTTTATAGGACAAGTTTGAGTTATTCGAGTTATTTAAATCCCGTCTCATATTTTATATAACGATAATTCGTTAATATCGTCCTTTCACATAATTATTTTAGGTGGCTCATATGTGGTTTAAGATGAAGAGTAATTTTGGGTTTTAGAAGCTTTCTCAAGTTATTACTTGTTTCTTTGCTAGCGTAAGGTAACATATTTCGAGTTACTCGACGAATAAATGTCACATTCTTTGCTTTTGTGTGATTTTGTGTATGTTAAATTGAGTGGTTTATTTCACATGATAATATAGGTTAAATTCATGTCTAATTCATGTCTTTTGTTAGTTTAAGTTCACATATTAGTATGGAAATGAATTTTATAGCGATAATTGCAATGTTTTGATGATTAAGCCTAAAACCGAGCCTTGGTCCCTTTGATGAATCGATGTCACTCAATTGTGTGATTGGTCACCGCAATTTAACCCGCACTGTCGCAGGGCTGGGGTTGCGGGTAAAAATTCGGTTGGATGAAATTTTGTATGAATTGGATAATCGGCCTTATTCTTGTTTTAGGCCATTTATTATGTTTTTATTTCACATGTGTTGTTGGTTGATTTGAATGGCTTCTTATATTGTAGAAACGGCCTTAGATTCCCTGAAACCTTTAATATTGTTAATATTGCTAGAAATGGAATTGGTATTGAATATTTCTTGCAGGTGGTTGTGTTTGTCATAGATAGGTCTTTATAGTCTCTGACGAGTATATGTTCACTGCTTAATAGCCTTTGTGTTCCTGACTTGGTGGGTTTATATCCAAGTTGGGGCATGACCTCGTTACTTATTTTGAGAGTAAGTGGTCAGCTTAAGTACTAGCCAACCCTTTGGTGGACTCCTTAGGGTACTCACTTTGTTTTAAAAAAATTGTGGGTCTTGGGTGCGGTGGTGTGTATCCGCATGTCTAGGGTCTGCAGATTTTAGGCTAGGGTTGTGTTGTGTCTTGGCCATGTTTTGATAGAACCTCGAGCCAAGATACCGGTTCGATTACCTTCCCTACCTCGTGGTATAGACTCGAGATTCTGAGTGACTATTGACCGTGCTAAGAACTTATGCCTGTCTTTGATATATTGCCCTTTCTTGTATGGTGATTTTATGAATTGTAATAGGTGAGATGTAAGCCGGTTACAATTGATAAAGTGTGGATTACTGTTTGTTATATGTTTCACATGATAGTTTAATTTGGTCAGTTTAGTGTTCATATGTTAGAACATTCGATAATTAGTTTACTTACGATGTTGTTTACATGTTACATTAAATATGACATTTCGTGGCTGGGAGGACTCGAAGTTAGTCCCCACTGAATTGTGGCTTTCGTGTTTGTATAAAATGCGATTGACAGGTTGATGATGATTAGATGGGGTACACGGACGAGCTAGTGAGCAAAAGAACCTTGGACTTAGTTTGGCTATATTTTGTAGTAAACCTTTAGACTTTTGGTTATGTTTATATTTTGAAGGGACATATGTCTCCCTCTTTTACTTTGGTTTGTATCACTATATTCTCGCGTCTTTAGCTATGTTATGTAAATTAGTTTGTTAGTATTTGCAGGTTTTGGCACTCTTCATTTGGAAGTGTTTGTGAATGGTTTAGAAAAGTTTTAAAAATTACAGGTTTTATCTAGTTGAACCAATTACAAACATATCCTGTCAGTTTTTCTGTAGAATTTGCGTGTTTATTTAACGCTAAGAATGAGGGTGTCACAAAGCAGGCCTGTCCTGGTTTCAAAATGGAAAAATGAGTTGCATGTTGAGGCACGGGTCAACAGACGATTGAAGGACGTTTTCTGACCATTGAAAAAGTTTGTAAAATGGATTGAAAAGAGGGTGTTTGAACCCGTCTTGATTTGAAAAGGTCGTTTAAACCGCTTTTGTGTTTATGTGAGGAACGAGACTGGAATAATCATCATCATTTTGACAATATTCGATGCCGAGTTCGATTTTGCAAACTTTACATGAATAGTTTTGAAAATGATTATGAACTAATTTTTTTAAGGTCATTTTTTATTATTAGTCAATGTTTATCATCGTACTTGGGTTAGCATCCGAAATGGTATGTAGAACCAAAGATGAATTTGTATTTATGACTAATGCATTTGTTTTGAAAATGTAAAGAAATGAAATAAAAGGTTTTAAAATACCTTTTAAAATGTAATTAACCAAATATTATCATCGAAATACGGATTAAACCGTCTTGGTATTAGGAACCAAGGATGGAAAAATGTTTCATTGTTAAAAGTTTGTCATAAAAATGATTTGAAGTATTTGAAATGGTAAAAACTGATTACAAGTATGAAATGAAAACAATAGAGGAAGAAGAGACCAAACACGGTTGGATTTAGGCTGACAGGGGCTTTAGGTGCGAGCCTGGTTCCTATACAAGCAGCCCCTGCCTCAACCAAAAAACCGATTTTGGCTCATTTATCCTATATTTGGACCATGTTATGCATGTTTTAGCATGTTATAATCATGAAAAAAATGAAAAACATGATAGAAGAGGATTTTTACACACTCATACTTACATGCTAGGCTTGAGACGAGAAATCGACGAAAGTGTATCAACTTGTTTGGTCGGAAAACTCGGTTTGAAAACCGTTTTATCAATGTAAAATAGTGTTATAAGATTAGTGATGGTGTAGTTGGTCGAGATGGTCGGTCAAGTGATTTAATGCACGATGACGGTACCAAACAATGTGTAAGGCTTTTATTTTCGACCGGTAGGTCGGAAACACGTGTCGGTTTGTGACTTGAGAAGTCAAGTCTAGAATTTTAAGGGAGAAATGAGGGGGCGGACACTCGCGTAACTCTCAAATGGTGGCATTTGAGGGGTATTTATAGAAAAATGGGGGGTTGTGTACGTTTTGAGCGACGTGGCCACATGGGCTACTCGAAGAGGCGCCAGCCATTTCGCGGGTCTTCGAGGTGTCTTTTCACTATCACGTAAGTGTAATCATGATTTGTTCTATCCTAGGTTTTGGATGAAGTTGATTTGTACTTGACCATTAAGGATTCCGGGAAACCTTAACATGGACGTCTTTGAAAAGTTTGTTTTTTTGTGTTTGACTCGTTGTTGGAGTCGGTATTTGAATTTTCGAGTCGGTTTTTGGTCCGGTGTCGTTTTTGACTCTAATTAGTGTCATTGTGACCCCTTCGTCATGCATTAAACACTCCAGGTACTTTTGAAAAGTTTTGAAATGTTTTATTTTCGATATAGTTTTAAGTTTTTCGATGTATAGTTGTACAAAATTGTCGATCAAATGCTGCGATTCCTTAGCATGTTGTAGTCTGATAATCATCGGGTGTTTGTCTGGGACTTGACAGATACTGGGCATCTATAGAGCCCCCACTTTGACTAAGGCTTGGACAAGGCGAAAGTCAAAGTAGAGCCCCATAGTCAATCGAAGATTACAACCTGGAGACCTAAGCGACGTCGAGGCGGCTCGAAAGGATTCGGGCCAAGGACTTGCCGTCAGGAAGGGCGACGTCAAGGCGACTCGAGGGTACTAGCCGAGGACCTAGCATCGGGAATAGTTTAAAGTCTATCGACTATCCCTGCGGGTCGTTTAAAATCCATTAGACTACGTACGAAGGCTCGCCAGCCATAAAAAGGAGTCATACCTGAGGCATCTTCGGGATATGTCCTCGAGTTTTTTCTTGTTTGCGGACAAAAGCTCGCCAGCCGTGTTGCGGATATAAAGGGGCTCGCCAGCCGCACTGCGTATATGAAGGGGCTCGCCAGCCGCACTGCGTATATGAAAGGGGATCGCCAGCCGCGGTGCGTATATGAGAGGGGCTCGCCAACCAAAGTGGGTATATGAGAGGGGCTCGCCAGCCGCGGTGCATATATGAAAGGGGCTCGCCAGTTGAAGTGTGTATATGAGAGGGGATCGCGAGCCGCGGTGCGTATATGAAAGGGGCTTGCCAGCCGCGGTTCGTATATGAAAGGGGCTCGCCAGCCGCGGTGAATGTGACGCGTTTTGAGGCTCGCGAGCAATGTTGTATGTGCGTTGTGAGGCTCGCCAGCCATATTGTATGTCGATGGATCGACTGTGGGAAATAGCCGCATTGGATTGGTCTATTTCGGGAAGTTATTTGAATTAGCGGGCTCCGTGAGGAAGCCTCTGATATCCTGTTGGGGAATTTCGGCGTTTGTGTTGAATGTTTGTGGCGCCGGAAAGGGATAGGCTCGTGAACCTGCCTCCCGTGGTTGGCGGCGATTTTGAATCTCGAAGAGAGGCAACAGTTTTTATTGCCGTTTGTTGGAAATTTGTGAAAATAGTGAATTTGAATTTCACTGTTTTTCTTTTGTTATTGAGAAACGATGGTTTTTAATGCCGTCGTTGAAATTTTGAAAATCGTGGAAATAGCGAATTTTGAATTTCGCTATTATTTTTGAAAAGTGACGGTTTTTATTGCCATCGTTGAAAATTTGAGAAAATAGCGAATTTGAATTTCACTATTTTGGTAAAATGACGGTTTTTGTTGCCGTCATTGAAAACTTGAGAAAATAGCGAATTTGATTTTCACTATTTTTGGAAAATGACGGTTTTAATTGCCGTCATCGAAAATTTGAAATTTGTGTGAGAAATTGGGCCAAAGTCCAAATTTTCGCTGAATGAATCAGGGAGCGCCTCATTGAGGGGCAAGCCTAGTTGGAAAGGAAGGGAGCTTCCCTTTTTTCTATTAAAAGACGCGAGAATGGAAATCTCTCCATTCTTATCATCTTCTTCTTGTTTTCGTGCCCTTATCATCATGTCATCTCAAAGTGTGTAAATCCTCTTGAATCAATTTGAATTTGTTTTTCTTATTTTTAATTGAATTAGGGCAAAGCCCTAGATTTTCGAAAATTGAATTGGGCGTTTTTTTTTTGGTAACGAGGAACATCTCTCATTAGCAGCCTAGGGCGATACACCTTTGAGAGACCAAACCCCGAGAGATACGCGAGAGTACGGTAAGCCGGCACCCTCTTTTAACAAAACCCAAAGGTCCCCATGCAATAACCGCATACTGCTCATACAGGTGACGAACACCTCGCAATTCATGCCATTGCATGCATTGAGGGTGACCCGCGCTCCATTGCATTCACAACATTTGGTTAATGAGAGCGAAACCTTAGATTTTCGAAAACTGAATTGGGCATTTTTTATTAGCCCATTTTCGAGTGAAATTGATGATTGCATTAGATTAAAACCTGTTTAGGAATATAGGGGTGCTTTTAGTTTGCATTTTGTTCCCCGTTCCCGCTCCGCTCCCTATGCTCGAAAAACGTGAATGGGACGGTAAAAATGTCTTATTTCACAATGTCAAGTTTGTTTGCTGAAGTTGTGTGCCCCACTAGGTTGTATTGTAGTCGGGGAAGACCGTGTTCGCCATATGGAACCTTCGTTGGGCATTGTGGGCAAAATTGGAATATTTGCTTTTGTGACGGTCTTATGTCTGACAAAATAAGTGCCTGTTTGAGCTCAAATTGAGACAGTCTGTCTTAAAATGGACCTTATTGGGAGTTTAGGTCGCTTTGAGACGTGATTAGGTCACGTTGTTTTGTTGTGCTCGTATTTTGAATTTTGTTTATCTGTTCGTGTTCGAATTGGCGTAAAATTGCCTATTTGAGCTGTGAAAAATACCCAGTTGCGTCGGAAATATTTTTTTGGTTGTTGGCGGACCTTGTGTGGGTCTTGAGGTGTAGGATGATTTTTTTGAAATTTTTGTTGTCGTTTTGACTCGTCTTTTGCTTGAAAAGAAGGGCGAGTCGTTCTTGTGCGTTTTGTTTGTGAAGTGTTTTCATTGGTTGGGTTTGGGCGGGTTTGCCGTTGTTTTGTTTTGCAAATTTTTTTTTTTGGTTATGTCCATTTTGTGCCGTCGTAATGCCGAAATTTTGGCTTACGTTTTTTGTTTTGTCCCGATTGTAGGGAAGTGTTCTGGGCCTACCGGGTCCGTTGCCGAGACCTTGGAGGAGGAGGATGACCTTAGAGGTGGAGAGACGGCCGTTGCTTTGTCCCTTTCGAGTCGTGTTTCTCCCTGACGGCCTTTGTCCTGCCTTTGATCGAGTGTCGATCATTGGTTGTTGTCTGCAGAGGTTCGGACGTCTGATTATTGGGAGTCAAGACGGGTGGATTGTTCTACATTTCTGTCTTCGATCATTGTTGATTTCTGATTATTGGGGTTCAACAACGGGGTAGCGCCCTGTGTCATCGCACCTTTTCACCGCCGAATTCTGACGATTGGAGGTCAACGTCGGGATGATGCCCCGAGTCATGATTCCTGATTGTCATGTTGTTTGAAGTCTGCCAGGTATTGTTTTCCTTTTTGTCATGAAGTAGGATTGAGGTATTACCGTCATGGTAACCACCTCTGCTTCCGTTATTACTGTTTTGTTTCCCATGTTGCTCCTTTTCTTTTCCGATCAAAAGGATAGGGAGTGATTAGTTTGGTAGGTGGCAGATAGCCCCCAGTTCGTTGTTAGGCCAGTGTCTGTATGATCAATACTTGTACAGGATTATGTTTATATGGTCAGTCGCTTGTATCAAACATGTGTCGATGTGTTTTGCGTGAGGCTGTTAGTATATATGTGTTTTTGGATTTGTGGTTTATTTGTGTTTTTGGCTTTTTGTGTTGTGTTTTGGAGAAGCACTCTCGGCTGCTAGTTCCCCTTTTACTTTGCGTTTGTTCCTCCATTATTAGTGTAGAAAACAAGCAACATGTAGCACATACACATAAATGTAAACACGTAAAAGCATTTGATGAATAAAAATTCAAAATAACCGCGATGACTCGAAGAAAAAATTGTCATTTGAAAATTCCGTGACAGGTCGTCATGTTTGGATTTCTGAAAAGAAATTCATTTGAATTTTAAGCAATTAACTCGTATCTGAATTAAATTGCATCGAATTTTGCTGAAATCGATTTGTGACTCAAAAAATTAAAACTCAAACCGTCACGGGTGAATTTTAAAATAGATTTTTGCATGTGTATTTTATTTGAATTTTGTGAGATCAAGGCTTGAATTTGCGAGAGCTTGAATTTTGAACAAAACTAGCATCGTGTTATCAATTTTCGAATATGTGGAAAATGCGAAAAAAGCGAAAAAAAATTCGGAATTTTCGACTGACATGAAAACGATTCGTCACGGATCAGGGCGACTAGCCATTCCCCCTTATAAAAAAGGAAAAAAATGAATCCGTATGTTTAAAGCTGCGTCATGGAAACCGTGTCAGATTTCGTAAAACGCGAAAACAAGGAAATGTGAGTGTGAGAAAACACAAAAAGTCCTAGACGGGACCGAAGAGGCGCGAGTCCTATGGCGGGAGGTTTGAGGTGTGAGAAGGAAACACAACTTGAAAGAGACAAGTCAAGGTGCGGATCCTGAGGACTAGCCCAAAGAGGCGCGAGGCCACGAGCGATCGAAGGGAGCTTCCCCTTTTTTCGAAAAAAAGCACTGATTGTTTTATATATATAGGGACGTTTGTGCTTCATTGTTTCATCATCCAAAACACTAAAAACATCTCCACAAAACCATTTCTTCCTCTTCCACCATATTATTCATGGATGCTTTTGAAAATAGGTTGCGACATTGGTGTCGGGATTTGTCACCTCCCAAAAAGTACCAACTCGTTGTAATGGGAGTTGGTCAATTGTTGGTGCTCCGTCAAGTCAAGGTGCAATCCTCGTTTCTTGAAGCATGCTCTCGGTTTTGGGATTCAAAACATCATGTTTTCATTTTCCCGAAAGGTGAAATTTCTCTTCTTGCCAAAGAAGTAGGTGCCATTAGTGGATGGCCTGGTTGTACCCCGGTGCTTCCTCCGACTCTGTTGTGTTACAAAGAGAAATTCCGTTCAATGTTGGGCTTGTCAACAAGCCAGGTAAACTTTCTCCTCGCTCCCAATGGTGTGGATATGTTGGCTCTTATCAACATTTGTCGAACCGGTTGGATGTCAATGTCTCAGAGGTGGCTAGGAGAAGGGCTCTTGCCTTTTGCCTAGTGCATGCATACCTCCTTGTCGATGCCTTGAGGAAGGAGGGGTCCAATTTCTATGGTAGTTTGACCCTTGTGCATGTGGTTGAGCAAACGGAGCATAGTAGGGATCCATCATGGTTGGTGCTTGGCGAGATCATCCAAGCTTTGGACAAGAAGGGCTCTTGTGGAGAAGCTCCTTCGTTCGGTCTCCAAGGATCCTCCAAGTGTGGCTATTGGAGACGCTAAGGTATGTAGAGCCTCCGGTTGATTCTTCTTCTTACTCCTTCCGTCATCTTACCGCGAGGAAGAAGTTGTACTCGGATAGTTTGGCATCCACCGAGGCCTATTGGACCTCGAGATTGGTGGAGGAGGGTGGTCCTCATATCCGTTGGGTGGTGCCATGGTGGCACTTGAGGTCCTTCACGGGGTTGCCCGCTTCAGTTACTAGTTCTTGCTCTTTGATGGTGGTGGGTTTGAAGGTTGCTTCCTTCATTTATCCCGAATGACTTATGAGACAAATGGGTCGTCAACAAAAGGTGCCCGTTCAAGATACTCTCGTCCAAGAGAGTGTTTTTCGGAATTCTGAGCTTGTGGAGGTCTTCGAAAGATGGTGGGCCACTCGGCCGCTTTGGGAGGTACCAAACCCTATTGCCACGACATGGGTAACTCCCGCTTATGTCAAGTGGTCGAGAGCTCAAACCTTGGAGGAAAGGTCCAAATCTCGTAAGGACGAGGTCGTCTACTTGAAATATAGAGAGGTTGGCAAGGCCAATCGTGCCTTCTTTGATGACTTTGTTGATGGAGCTAGCCAAAATATGATGAGGCCACCAAAGAGGAGAAGCTCGGGTCCCAAAGAGGTAGTGGGCCGTGTATGGGCTCGGCTTGGACCGAGTATGGTGTCATGCAAGAGACCGGAGGCCGTCGCCGTTGTAGATCCATTGAGGATCCCTTCCGAAGAAAAAGTTCATGCTAGGCGTGTTGGAGTATGTGTCCTCAACAATAGTGCGATCACATGTTTAAATCTCATATTGAGAATACGTAAGGGATGATTCATTATATAGCCAGTAATGATTGGCTAAGTAGAGTTTGACATTACTGTCGTACGACGGTGGTGGTCAGTTGATCCCTTAAGGTCACACCTAAATGACAACTCCCTTAATAGATAAATTGATTAATTGTATGACGATACAAGTTGATCAATTCCTTAAAATTGAACAAATTCGTTTGTGAGAGAGAATATTGATATCTTATATTAATGGGATTAAAAAAGATTTATTTTAGTAATAAAAATGCTTTATTACTAAAATAGTTTATTGTTTGAGAAACAATAGAGATAAGAATGAATGGTTAATTATAATTACAAGATGTTGTGAATTATAATTAAATGACCCATTTTATTTATGTGATCAAGTATCACTAGTCAATTTGTTGTATATAATTTAATTAATTCATAGAATGATATTTATTTGATAAATATGCATTAAATTAATTAATAACATGTAACATACTACATGTGACATATTGTGTGACAAATGACGAATTGACAAAATAAAATGGTAGTCCATTTTATGTGGGTTGGACCGAAATGGAGGGAGTATTAGTGGGTTGTGATTATTTTATTTTATGTGATGAAATAATAAATAATGGAACCTACACTACTAGCCTTACACAACCTACACTTTGATAAGAGAAAAAGAAAAAGAGAAGATGCTCTTTTGGCCTTATGTTGGCCGGCCTCACTACTCACATATGAGTAGTTTTGGCTCTTTTATCTTCACTCTTACACACTACTCATACATTCTAACACAACACATGCAAAGTTGTTCATTATTCTCTCCCACTTCTCTCTAAAAAAGTTTTAGAATACAAGAAATTGTTCATCCATTCTAATATAAAAATAAGGTTACTAGTGTAGTAATAAACATAATATTGGAATCATTCTAAGGCTACTAATTTATTAATCTAGTTAATTAGTATACTAGTTTAAGGGATAAGTCTTGGGTGCAATCTAAGGAGGATCTCTACTTTGAGATTTTGGAGGAGCATCCAACATATTAAGCTCAAGAACAAATAAGGAAGGTGACCTTATTTGTGCCCTATATTTCGAACCCTATATACAATGTAAGGGACATTGTTTTTCTTCATAAATCTTTTATTTTGTTATGTCTGCACTAGATCTAAAGAACAAATAATTAAGAAGTTAATTAGTTCACTATTAGAGGAGTCTAATAATAGGTAAATAAACCTAACAAGTGGTATCAAAGCATATGATGTTGCATGCATAATCGGTTATTGTTTTTTCGAGTTAAAATGTTAAAAAATAAAACTAAAAATTTGTGATTTATAAGAATTAGCCACAAAATCATTTTGAATGTTATATATTCTGTTCCTAAAATTTTTTTAGGTCATTTTTATGATTTATGTAAATTTATTGCTCATTTTATTGATTTTTAGTGATTGTATTACATTTTTATGAGTAAAATGAACTTTTATTCACTAAAATAAGTTAACCTTCACTAATAGCCGTGGTATTTTAGTATGACCTCACATAAATATTTTATGTATTGCATGTAAAATATCATATTAATGTGAATAATATTTCATGATTTATGAATTTTTAGTGTAAAAATGGCATAAATGGAGGTTAAATGACTAAAAATCGTTAAACTTACTCTATGACCTTGAACTTTTATATGACCTCACGTGCAAATTTTAAAAGTTGTTTGAAAAATATCGTATTAATTGGAGTAATATTGCATGATTTATGATGTTTATGAGATAAAAATGGATTAAAAGAGGTAAAATGGTTAAAAATAGTTAAATTTTGAATTGGGCCAGGAAACTTTAATATGTTGTCACATGCATGATTTACAGAATGTATGTAAATTTTGATATGAAATGATCTCATTTAGCATGATTTATGAATTTTTAGAGTAAAAATGGCATAAATAGTGACTATTTTAGCATAAATAGCTAAAACGAATTGCATGGCATGAAAAAATAATTTTAGGTTGCATAAATATACCACTAATCATATCGAAGGTAGTAAAATTGATTGGATTAATGTTTGGATACTTTAGATGTTATATGAGATAAAACCGATAAAATGCAACTATATTTTCTCAAAATTAATTCAAAAATTTTGACCATGATTTTTAACATTATGAGTGTCATAGAAATATTACAGAATGTTCAAAAATTTAAAATTCAAATTTTGAAATTATTGTAATTTATTTTGGATTTATTTCATATAAATAATGATTTTAAGGTCAAAAATGAGCTAAAAATAGTTAAACTAAGTTTCTGACCTTGGAAATTATATATGACCTCACATGCATATTTTACAAGTTGTGTGTAAAAATTCGAGTTAATTTGATTAATATTGCATGATTTATGATTTTTATGAGATAAAAATGGATTAAAAGAGGTAAAATGGTTAAAAATAGTTAAATCTCGAATTAAGCCATGATCTTTTAATATGATGTCACATGAACAATTTACAGAGAGTATGTAAATTTCTATATTAAAAGATCTCTTTTAGCATGATTTATGGATTTTTAGAGTAAAAATGGCATAAATAGGCACTATTTTAGCAAAAATAGCTAAAACATATTGCATGGCTTGAGAAAATTATTTTAAGTTGTATAAAAATCCCACTTATCAGATATAAAGTTGTAAAAATTATTGGATTAATTTTCGGATACTTTAAGTATTTTATGAGATAAAACCGATAAAATGCAACTATATTTTCTCAAAATTAATTCGAAAATTTTAACCATGATTTTTGACATTATTAGTGTCATGGATTTATTCCAGAATGTTCAAAAATTTAAAATTCAAATTTTGAAATTTTTATAATTTAATTTGGATTTATTTCATATAAATAATGATTTTAAGGTAAAAAATGAGCATAAAATTAAATCAAGTTGAATTATTGTCAAAAAATTAGTGATGACTAATTTTTGAGTCCTAAAAAGTGTTAGAATAATTAACTTGAGCTTAGATGTGATTTAAGTGTTAACTAGTTTTAAACCCGTGCAAAATTGCACGGGTATGTATTTAGGCCGGAATGAATGTTTTTTCATGTATATTTGTTTTTGCATTTCTCTTGTAACTATCTAATTGGTCTAAATCAACGATCTACATAATTAATGTTTAAATTTCTTACAAACATGTGTTCACATGCACTGGTTTATAAGGATATAACGTAATCTACTCTTGTAAAAAAAATGCATACATAAAAACCTTTACATTCGGATAAAATTAATATAATCTAATAATCAACTTTAACGTTGCCTATCATTTGTACTTGTAGAAGTAGAAATTACTCGGTAGCCTATCATTGTCATCTTCCGAATTCGGAGTGCGAGGCTGATAGTTAAATTGCCAGAATTTTTGCTCCAAGTACATAATCCTCGGTGATGAACGACTTTCTATACAGATCTGAGAGGATTATTTTTTTAAAAAACAACATATTTTAAAGTGTTTCGACTTATCTTATAGTGTTTTTATTATTTAAAAATTATTTGTTATAACAATTGTGATTTATTTATAAAAAAACTTATTCAAAAAATTTTATTAAATTTTTTTTAATCACTTGTAAAGTAAATGAAAATTTATTTGTTTGTTTTTGTAGAGTAAAAAAAAAATTAAAAATAGCTTTCAATGCTTGTTGAAGTCTATATTAACTCGGTTTCCTATCATTGTCACCTACCAATTTCGGTGTGCGCGGCTGGTAGTTTAGATGCTGAGTTTTATATTCCAAGTATAAATGCCGTCATTATTGATATTTTTTCAAAAAAAATTCGGTCCACTGTATTTTTAAACAAATATGTTTTGATTAAATTTACTGCATGGTAAAATTATTCGTAAGAAAAATACATGTCATTCATTTTGTAATTCAATCCCGATGTATTTCTGAGTTTGTAATTCAATCCCGATGTATTTCCGATCCGTATATAAGTGTAATTTATTCTTGAAATTATGTAATTTTATTGTGTAATTTTGTTTTAAAATTGATGTAATTCAATTACGTTAACTCGCTTTTGTAATTAATTGTGCATAAATGTTATTCATTTTTTTTACACGGAATGTATAAATTTTTATCATAATATTAATTCGATGAAGTATTCCGTAAGCTGATTTTATAAGATTTGTTGCGAGACGGATTTGAGCGCATGTTTTAAAACACGGATATGTCAGTAATTAAATACGTTGCAGACACAAGGGGCCCACCATAACCTGGATTTTTGAAAAAAAAAAAAAAAAAATTGCATTTATACGTACGTGGCACTCTGTATGATGAGTATTGTCTTTTGAATTTATATAGATAAGATTAGTGATTTTAAAAGTTTATTGTTACGCATTTCCATAAAACCGGGTAATATGTACGACATAAGTCAAATAGGGCGATTTGGCACATCATTTGGCATGATAGGTACATATTATAATGCTGCATATTTCAATTGTTGAATGTCTTTTATTTATATAATTTTGAATTATGTAATTTTATCTTAGTATGGCCTTAGTTTTAATCGATATTACCCGTAATGAAAGGGAATATTGATTCGGTTGTAATTTAATGTGATCTCGTATCACTTTTATTTTATTTTATTAGTTTTTCCATTTTACAAATGTATAATAGGAATAGTTTTATATTTTTTATTATTATTTGTATTTATGGAATTGCTTCAAGACGATGCCATTCAGAAAGGTGATCCGACGAAGACGGTGTTCTTGGGAAGCGTGCCACTTGAAGATTCAAGGGATCAAAGGAGTTGGTTTCCGAATATGTAATATATTATTTGATTTTCTATTTTAGGAAGGCAATACTAGGAATTTACTATTATTGCTTTGCATTTCTTTTAATATGTTGCATGCATTGCCAAATCGCCATAACAACACATGCATATCATATCGAGTCATCGACCGTGTCAATTATAATTATCGTAGTTCACTGCTTTAGTTCGCTTAAAACGTGATAGATAATAAATTTATAAGACCTCTCACTAATTAATAATTGACAATAAGCCTTACCAATTACTAGAAACCATGAGTCCCAATTTCATAAGGAAGTAGGCTCGGCTCACCGGAGTGCTAAACTTGTTACGTTGGGTAAGTGGGTAATAAAATGTTATTACATCGAAATTTGGATTGAGCTCAACGGAAGTATTTGTGACCGTAGTCGCATGTGTTCCGGGCTAAAGATAAATATTAGAGTAATTTTTATCGACCGAGAGTTATAGAAGTAGAATCGATTAAGAGGTTAATCCACCGAGTTATATTGATAAGTGATGAATCGGCTCACCGTGCCCGAGTTAATATGAATTTGGATCTCGGAATCATTTATAATAGTTGGGTAGAGGTCACTATATAAATGAAATACTTGTTTACAAGTATTATTAAAACGATAGATGTTAATTAATTCCTTCATTTCCATTTTTGTAGTTATTTATTCGCAATAAATTCATCTAATACTCCTACACCAATCACCATTGATTCATGGCTCCAATCATTCAATGAAAAGCGCTCCGAGTATGACAATGATACGATTAGAGAATTACGCTGTGGCATTGGTCAGGATGGAAATCTTTGCTTTTTTACATACCACCTCCACACCACCCACTCCAATATTAATGCCCACCACCTTGGGAAGAAAATCTTGTGAAGAAAATCTCGCTAAACCCAAGGCATCGTTGTTTGAAGAAACAAGGAGAAATATTAAATTAAATGGGAGTTCTAGCAAGAGTGTCCTTGCAACTGAAAGGAGTATTGGTATTATTAAAGGAAAGATAAAGATGAGTAAGGAACCCAAACCTGACAATGAATTGGAAATGGATAGTGAGATTACCACAACCAAGACCAAGAAGGGTGCCCAATATTATGAAGAATGTCATTATTGTAATGTCATGGTACATTGGAAGCGAAATTGCCCCAAGTAGTTGTAAGATATCAAAGTTGCACCTATTACTCCAACTGGGACCTGGAAATGTGGAAAAGCGAAACAAGAGTGATACAAATCTCCGACAAGGAAATGAAGCTAGGGTAGCCGCCATTTCGAGAGAGACTTGTGTACTTGTTTTAGCTAATAGTTTTGAGTTGTTATCTACATTATTTAAAACATTATTTCTATGTTAGACATGAAAGGATTTATATTTTGCCATAAAAAAACAATTGTTGTATTTTGTTGAAAAGAGACATGGCTGTGAGTCATGACACTTATCTTTATGATATACAAGTTTTAGACACCTCCAACTCAAGCAAAGATATCTTCATAATACGATCCAAAAGACTCATAACTAGTAATCGAAATGATTTGTACATTTGGCTTTTTCGATTAGGTCACATAAATGAGAAACGCATTAAAGGCTAATGTCGACTAGATTTAAGGAACCATTTAATTTTCAATCATATGGAATATGCGAATCTTGTCTCCTTTGCAAAATGATTTGAACTCCTTTTAGTGGTAAAGAGACACGAGCAAGTGATTAGTTAGGACTAATACATGCCAATGTATGTGTTTTAATAAGCATCACCGCAAGGGGAATTTATTACTACGTCGTCACTTTTAACGATGATTTAAGTAGATATGGGTATATTTACTTAATCAAATATAAAGTGAAGCATTTGAGAAATTTGAGAAATTTCTAAATGACGTAGAGAACCAATTGAACAAATTATTAAAGCATTACGATCCGATTGTAGTGGCAAAGATCTAAGTAATGAATTTGATTTATTAAAATATGGATTATGACCAAGTGTCACTACCCATAAGATCAAACTAAAATGAGTCGTTTTGAGTTATTAAACTCAATTTTGGGATTTTGCAATCCAAACTGGACAAGTAATTCAAAACGGATGGTCAACCAGGTGATACCTGAAATAGAGAGTCTATTTAACATATGACATGGATCAGACTAGCATATTACATGTCTTATTGGTTAAAATATTGCTTTGTGAAAGTAATGGTATTATCCCAAATCGACCTTGTTACATACGAGCCATAGCATTACAATCCGAAAATTGTTACTCAAGAGTAGATTTACTTTAAAGCGAGGGTCTCTTTAAAAGTAAATAGAGTTTTAGAGTACTCAAATTCATAAGATTGACATAAAGTTGTTGATCAAGATAAAATATGTTAGGAATTGCCACA
The DNA here is from genome assembly GCF_048544455.1 of Silene latifolia. Lineage (NCBI taxonomy): Eukaryota > Viridiplantae > Streptophyta > Magnoliopsida > Caryophyllales > Caryophyllaceae > Silene > Silene latifolia. The sequence continues at coordinate 138,218,496 of NC_133527.1, read as the reverse complement.
TTTCATGGCAAATGATATTAAAACTTCGCTTTTCTAAAATGGGAATTTAGAGAAGAATGTGTTTGGAACACAAAATCTTAGATGATGATCTAAGACTCCTAACATCTTATGCGTAGCTTTCTTAAGTGATCCTAGAATGGTCTTAAGCAAGCATTAAAGGACTATACTTTTTGTTCATGTGATAATAGTGAATGGTTTCATTCACATGATTGAAGATTCATGATTATACATGAATTTAAGTGGGAGCTAGAATCATTTCTCCATGTCTTATATGTTGATGACATATTACTTATTGAGAATAATGTACCAATGCTCTCTTCTGTCAAGAGTGATTGGGAGACTTGGAAAAGGATGCAAAGTATTCTAGATTTTTGAATCTATGTGAGAGAATATTGGCATAGAGTTGAGATTCTTATGATGATAAGATCTTTTCGTATCTGTTTAAACATCAACAAAGTTGAATGGGTTATTCATGTTGATGAAAGTGGAATTGCTATGATGGAGTCATAGTCGTTCACTGAACCTATTAAGTTGTTGAGTACATGAAATCGATTCCTAATATTTCCGCCATTAGAATGATCATCTATGCCAACAGACGCACATGCCATGCTTAGAGCATGGTAAGTCAATAACAATTTAATCTGCATGATATGGCTTGTGAAAGCCTTAAAGAACATCCTTGAGATTCTTGAGAAGAATTAAGGATTCGTTCATATGTTTGGATGATAAACTAAGTTATGTGTTGAAGGGTTGCACAAACTTTAGTTTCCAAACCGAAAAGGATTTGTTGAAATCCTAGGATGTCTTATTGACTTAGGAGTAAGAGACTAGAAAAGTGTTTTAGTTTCGTGCATTGCAAATTCTACAAAAAAAAAACTAAGTAGATTGTGATAAAATGGTCAACGTAGGGATTAAGGGTGAATCCCTCTACAAATGACTTTATCACAAGTTATGCGATAACAGTGAGAGCATCTTTCAAGATTAAAGAGTCCAAGTCTAGTAAGAAGACTAGACAAATACTTAGAGATAAATTCAAGTTATTGGAAATAACATTGAATAGAAGGAAATAGCAATTGATAAAGTTGGAATATATGGATATGGGGTATATCCACTTACCAAGCTTTTATTGCATTTCGACTGGTGTAAAAGGTACACTAAAGATTATAAGATATGAAGTAGTAATAGTGCATTAACTATTCATATGTGATAATCGCATTTATCGTTTGAGTTTTATTAAACTCACCCGTTACCTTGTTATATCCAAATGGGTTGTAGAGACAAATTGAACCCCATTAAAGTGAACGGGATTGACATGGTATTCACCCCTATTTACTTATATGAGGTGATGTGTCGAAGTAACTAGAGTGTGATGCGATTGATGGCAAGTTCAAGTGCCAGAGAGTCATATGGGATGACAAGTCGATCATATAGGCAGACTATATGGGACACTCTGTCGGGCAGTGACCGCTTATAGAGTTCTGGTAATTCATAAAGCCTGGTCGTGGCAAGAGCTGCTATAGTATTCTTATGAGTCAATTCTTTTAACTAGAGAGTATTCGCCCAAGTTGGCACAAATTTCCGATTAGCTTTGATTTATGCTCTACGACTGTCATAAATGAGGTCAAATGGGTATATTTTGGGTTATGATGAACTGTAGCTGAACAAAGGGAATAGTGTGATAGGGATTGTCCACCCCTTGTCAGGGTTGTTTGAAATCTCAAGGCCACTCGAGGAGTAGTGAACTGGAAATGCGTGGCCACGCTCGGAAGGTATCGATGGTAGATAATTCCGGTCAGACAGTTACACTCCAGATCGAGGAAACCACTCAAGATATGATCAAGTGCAAGTACGACCTGCGAGACACCTTGCATTGAGTGGGAGATTGTAAGAGGACACGAGAATTGGTGACGCACACTTGTCTCGGATAAGTGGGAGATTGTTGGAGTATGTGTCCTCAACAATAGTGCGATCACATGTTTAAATCTCATATTGAGAATACGTAAGGGATGATTCATTATATAGTCGACTGATCATCATTAATCGGTAATGATTGGCTAACTAGAGTTTGACATTACTGTCGTACGACGGTGGTGGTCAGTTGATCCCTTAAGGTCACACCTAAAGGACAACTCCCTTAATAGATAAATTGATTAATTGTATGACGATACAAGTTGATCAATTCCTTAAAATTGAACAAATTCGTTTGTAAGAGAGAATATTGATATCTTATTGTAATGGGATTAAATAAGATTTATTTTAGTAATAAAAATGTTTTATTACTAAAATTGTTTATTGTTTGAGAAACAATAGAGATAAGAATGGATGGTTAATTATAATTACAAGATGTTGTGAATTATAATTAAATGACCCATTTTATTTATGTGATCAAGTATCACTAGTCAATTTGTTGTATATAATTTAATTAATTCATAGAATGATATTCATTTGATAAATATGCATTAAATTAATTAATAACATGTGACATACTACATGTGACATATTGTGTGACAAATGACAAATTGACAAAATAAAATGGTAGTCCATTTTATGTGGGTTGGACCGAAATAGAGGGAGTATTAGTGGGTTGTGATTATTTTATTTTATGTGATGAAATAATAAATAATGGAACCTACACTACTAGACTTACACAACCTACACTTTGATAAGAGAAAAATAAAAGGAGAAGATGCTCTTTTGGCCTTATGTTGGCCGGCCTCACTACTTACATATGAGTAGTTTTGGCTCTTATATATTCACTCTTACACACTACTCATTCATTCTAACACAACACATGCAAAGTTGTTCATTATTCTTTCCCACTTCTCTCTAAACAAGTTTTAGAATACAAAAAATTGTTCATCCATTCTAATATCAAAATAAGGTTACTAGTGTAGTAATAAACATAATATTGGAATCATTTTAAGACTACTAGTTTATTAATCTAGTTAATTAGTATACTAGTTTAAGGGATAAGTCTTGGGTGCAATCTAAGGAGGATCTCTACTTTGGGATTTTGGAGGATCATCCAACATATTAAGCTTAAGAACAAATAAGGAAGGTGACCTTATTTGTGCCCTATATTTCGGACCCTATATACAATGTAAGAGACATTGTTTTTCTTCATAAATCTCTTATTTTGTTACGCATACACTAGATCTAAAGAATAAATAGTTAAGAAGTTAATTTGTTCACTATTAGAGGAGTCTAATAATAGGTAAATAAACCTAACACGGCGGGCCACCAATAAGAACAAGGGGAAGATGTACCCCGAGGGAAAAGGCAAGGGTAGGATGGAAGAATGAAGACCTCCATCACCGTTTTATTACTATGTTGTATTAGTGTTGTGATTTTTTACTATGTTGTACTAGCTATGTATTGTGTGTTTTGTGCTACGTTTACTACATGAGATGTCTTAGTCGTCATTCTAGCTTTGACAAGTTGTAAACTTGTTGAGCTTTATTCGTTGTCAAATTTGTAATCCTTCTCATTATTAATTAAATAAGAGGATTGCTTGTGTCCCAAGAAATTGTGAACGCTTGTTTCTTTCATCCATTTTTCAAAGGCAATTCGGTTTGAATTATCCTAAACATTGCACTTGGGAAATGGGATTTTTGTGGGAAAGGAGAAAGGCTTCTTTTTTGTATTTTTGTGGGAAAGGGAATGTCTTTTCCTTTTACTTTGTTCTTTGAAGTTGATATGGGTGATTCTTTTTTGTATGTGGGGATGATTTTGATTGTGGGGGATGGTTGTATCCTTCTTGTGTAAGAAAGGACTGCCTACGTATCCACCTGAAAAGGTGAAATCAAACCATGCTCGTAGTTCGAAAAGGTTTGTAAATTTATTTGGGTTTTGTTGTTGTATCCTTCTTGTGTGAGAAAGGACTACCTCCGTATCCACCTGAAAAGGTGAAATCAAAAACTTAGACTCGATAAAACATGCAATTTCAAATTAGAACGCATCGAGGAACTTGACTTGAAAGGGATATTGTGGTCGCTAGTTGTAAAACTAGGGTGAGGTTGTTGGTCGCTACGGTTCAAGGGTAGTATTTCTTGAGTTGGTCGGGTTTGTAAAATCCTCCCCATCTAGGTCACTCAGTCTCACTGTGTCCCTCGAAAGTATTTTCTTGAACAGATATGGCCCGACCCAGATGGGTTTGAATTTCCCCCTCGAATCGACGAGTAATGGTGCTCGAACTGAGTTGAGGACCAAGTTGCCTTCTTAGATGTTCCTAGGTTTGACCTTTTTGTTGAATGCCCGTTGTATACGTCGTTGGTATTGCTAGACGTCGTGCAAGGCGTTGATTTGCCGTTTGTCTCGAAGCGTGAGTTGTTCGAACCTTCGACGGGTCCATTCTGCCTCAGGAACTTGAATCTTCAGTAGGATGCGTAGAGATGGGACCTCCAACTCTATTGGTTGAACCACCTCCATACCGTATGCTAGGTAGAAGGGTGTGGCTCCTGTTGGTGTTCGAATGGAGGTTCGCTATCCCCAGAGTGTGAATGGGAGTTTGCTCGGCCAATCGCGATAATTATCTTGCATCTTCTTGATAATGGTGACAAGAGTTTTGTTTGCTGCCTCTATTGCTTCGTTGGTTTGGGGACAGTAGGGGGATGATCGATATCGCTTGATCTTTTATTTGTCCAGCAAAGCTGGTGTTTCCGCCAGAAAGTGAGAGCGTTGGTCGCTGATGATCTCATGGGGTACCCCATATCTGCAGATGATGTTGTCCTGGATGAACTTAGCCACTTGTTTGCGGTCAAGATTGCATAGGACTGTATTTCTACCCATTTGGTGAAGTAGTCGATGGCGAGGAGGACGAAGCAATGCCCTTTACTGCCAATCGGGTTGACTTTCCCAATGATGTCGATGCCCCAGGTCGAGAAAGGCCAGGTGATGTCATGGTGTATAAAAGGGAAGGTGGTATGTGTTGTATGTTGGCGAAGATTTGGCATTTGTGGCAATGTTTGACATAGTTTATGCAATCGGCTTCCATGGTGGTCCAGTAGTAGCCTAACCGCATGATTTTTCGGGTCAGCATCATTGCGCTCATGTGAGGGCCGCATTCTCCGTCGTGGACCTCTCCCATGACTTTTTTGGCTTTGTGATGGTCAATGCAAAGGAGAAGAATCCCTTGGGGTGTTCTTTTGTATAATTGTTCTTCGCTTCTCACGAATTGTGATGCAAGTAAACGGATGGCTCATTGTCCTCTTATATCAGAGTAGGGAACGAATTCGTTTTTGGTTTTGTAGTTGAGGATGGCTTGGTACCAAGGTTCGACATGGATTTCCTCGTCGTTGTTGATGGCGCAGATGTGAGCTGCTTCGCTCCTCCTCTCGACACATAGGGACATTGATGTCATGTTTTCAGGTATGTTGACGAGTGCGGAAACTTTTGCTAGGGCATCAACAAATTGATTTTCCTCCCGTGGCAAGTGGAAGTAATCGACTTGGTCCAAGAATTCGGCCTCTTGATTGATTTTGCTTGGTAGGGTACTAAGCTGTCGCTTCGAATTTTCCATGATCCGGACACCTGATTGATGATGATTGAGGAATTGCGATGGACCCTCACTCTCTTGATGCCAAGTGTTATTCGCTGCTTGTAGGCCGATGAGGCATGCTTCATATTCAGCGGCATTGTTGGTGACAGTGAAGTCCAATTTGACTGAGATCGGAACATGTTCTCCCTCTTGTGATATTAGAAGGATTCCTAACCCGATGCCTCTCAGATTTGATGCACCATCGAACTATAGATCCCATGCGTTGGAGTCGGCATAAAGGATGTCTTCGTCAGGAAGTGACCATCTGTAGATCGTTGGATCCTCGTTGACGGGATTTTCTGCTAGGAAATCGGCGACTGCCCTTCCTTTGATAACCTTTAGGGGTATGAACTTGAGATTAAATTCAGATAGCATGAGCGTCCATCTAGACAGCCTTCGGTTTAGTACGGGCGGTTTTTCGAAGATGTATTTGACCAGGTCAATCTTGGAGTAGATGTGAACTGTGTAGCTGAGCACGTAGTGCCGCAACTTCTTTGTTGACCATACTAGGGCAAGGCATGTCTTTTCCAGTTGGGTGTACCTTGTCTTATACTCGATGAACTTTTTGCTGATGTAGTAGATGGCTCGTTGTTCGCCGTCGACTGTTTGTGTAAGCATCGCTCCCATGGTCGTGTCGGTGACAATCAGGCATAGGGATAAGGGGATTCCTTGCTGAGGTGGCATGAGGACATGTGGTTTGGATAGGATTTCCTTTATCCTGTCGAAGGCCTTTTGACAGTCGTCGTTCCAATCGGTGTGATCTGAAGCATGAAGCTTTTTGAAGATTGGTTCACAAATCATGGTGAGTTTGGCAATGAAGCGGCTGATGTATTAAACTTGACCGAGAAATCCCTGAATCTCCTTCTCGTTCTTAGGCCGAGGCATTTGTCGAAGGGCCTTGATTTTGGTAAGATCAATCTCAATGACTCTTTTGCTGACGATGTGTCCCAGGAGTTTTCCGGAGGTGACCCCGAATGTGTATTTCTGAGGATTCAGTATCATGTTGTATTTTCGCAGACGAGCAAAGAACTTCCGGAGGGCGTTGATGTGTTCGTCCCGTTCTTTTGACTTGACAATCATGTCATCGACATATACCTCCACCTCCTTGTGCATCATATCTTATAGAAGTGTCATGGCGGCTCTTTGATAAGTTGCTCCGGCGTTGATTAGGCCGAAAGGCATGGCTGTGTAGTAGTATGTTCCTCACTGTTTAGTGAATGCAGTTTTGTTCATGTCTTCCTAAGCCATTTTGATCTAGTTGTACCCAACATACCCATCCATGAATGATAGTAGGGCGTGCTCGACGGTATTGTCCACCAGAATGTCAACATGTGGCAGAGGGAAGTCGTCTTTTGGGCTTGCTTTGTTCAGATCCCTGAAGTCGACGCAAACCCGAATTCTCCCGTCTTTCTTGGGTACAGGAACGATTTTGGCCACCCAGTTAGAGTATTCGGACACTTTGACGAACCCAGCTTTGAACTGCTTATCCACCTCTTCCTTGATTTTCAGGGCGCATTCGGCGCAAATTTTGTTTTCTGGGTTTAGCTCCGGGTTTGATGGGTATCCTGTGCGCTGCAATCTCCCTGTCGATCCTAGGCATGTCTATGTAGGACTAGGAGAATACGTCGTTGTATTCGTGTAGGAGGTCAATGAACAGTTGTCTTTCCAAAGGGTCAATGAACAGTTGTCAAGGGTTGTCCCTATACTAAGTTCTTGAGGTGTGTTGTCGGTTCCTACGTTAATAGGCTCGGTCTCCTCAATGATGGGGGTCCTAGTTTATCGTTTGTCAAGTTCTTTGGCTAGCTGAGGTGGGTAGTCACTCAAGTCAAATTCCTCATAGTCGTTCAGAATTGCATTGCAGATAAATTGAGAGGAGCCATAAGCAAACTTAGTGTTCATTAAGTCGAGATGAGCGAAAAGCTCGGATAGGACATACATCTCATGGGCCCTCAGAGACGACACAGTGGAGGTTGTGGCCCCTAGAACAAGCTCCAGGTTACTACTTTCCATGGGAGTGGGGATGCCCCTAGTTGATTCGGCCTCTGAAGTAGCCATAAGTTTGTGATAAAACAGTGGGAAGGGGACTCTGACTGGGACATCGGAAGTGCTAGGAGCTAAGACAGACTCTGACTCTGACTGTGACTCTTCTTCACTTCACTCTTTGAACATATGGCCTTCTCCAGTTGTAATCTTGAAGATGCGGCCTTGACGATCGGTCCATATGACAGTTTTCCTTCGGCCTTATCTAGCTTTCTCTGGATCAGTGTCAGAGATTAAGGCGGTAGGATCGAACTGGTTGTCCTTGAGAGCAATGTTGATGATGTCCTCATAGCCGAGGTGCTTGATGTTGTCTTCTCCGAAGAGAAGACCGATGTCTCGTCCGTCGAGGCAGGGGGTTGACTCAGATTTGGTCGACGCAGGTTTGGTGTTCTCGAGGATGAAGTAGCAGTCTTAAAAGACTTCTACACCCGGGTGTCTGACCTTGTCTAGGGAATTATAGATCAGCTCAGGAAAGCCGTGGTAGAGCTCAGATTCTCCCTCGTAGACGTAATATCCATTGAGGGTCGGATGATTGGGACGGAGGATGACTGCGTACTTTTTGCGTTTTCGTATTAGGAGGTTCATCTACTGGATGTCTTTGTCGGTAAGATCATAGCCTAGCCCAAAGGGGATGTTATGGCCTTAGCCTATTTTAAGGGAGGCAAGGTGCTCTTCAGCGGATTGAGGGGTAGTCCCGGGAAATAACCTTGGCGCATCAGGACGCGGTTGACTGTGAGGTTGGAGAACGAGTCACAATCAAAAGGTACTGATTCATCGGTTAGGGCGTTCACGGCTTGGAATCCTCACATTTCGCTGTCGTCCTCCTCAATGACTTGGGAGGCTATTCCCTTTTTTATGTTAGCCTTGATCGGCGATGCAGGAATCGTGATCGTCTTCATGTTGAAAGGGACCCTGATTTTCTGATGAAGGGTTGAGGTAACGACCTTGACGATGTGAATCCAGGGGCGTCCCAGAAGCATGTTGAAAGAGGCGTTAATGTCAACTACCTGAAAATTGGTTTGCCTTTCCAAGGGTCCAGTTGCAACGGTCAAGGTGACAAGCCCCACAACCTTATGACGAGTGTTGTCATAGGCGCGTACTCCTTGATTGGTTGGGACCAAATCAGTTTGTTTTATACCCGGTTTATGAGCCGTCTTGAGGGGAATGACATTAACCGCAGATCCGTCATCCACTAGAACTATAGGCATATCCTTTTTAAGGCATTGTACGGTGATGTATAGGGCCAGGTTATGGTTGGCTTCAAATGGAGGGGTATCTTCATTAGAGAGGATGATTGGGTTGTTTAGGTCGGGGACATCCCATGTCATATGTGCTACCACTTCTTCAGGAGAGGAGGTAGAGGGAACGGTCAACTTTCCCAAGGCTTGCAGGGAATCTCGACTTTTGCTTTTTGCAGCTGTTTGAGGATCGAATTTTCGGAAACCATGGGTTTAGCGTTCGCGTCCGGGACAACCTGGTCATTCGTTTTTAAAATGACTGTTGAGTTGCTCGGGTTTTGGTAGGGGCGTCCGGACCGGGTAAGATGACCGATCTCTTTTGCTTATTTGCCCTTTTCCAGAACCATGTAGACATCCTCGGCGTCGTCTCTCCAGATGCCGTTAATTTCGGGATCTCGAGGGTACCTTGGAGGGGTATTCCTCGGTGGGTAGTTTTTGTGAGGGAAGTTTTTGTGAGGTTGATTTTTGCAGGGTTGATTATTGTAAGGTATATTATTGTAGGATAGATTGTGGTGGGGTGTGTGCCAGAATGGTCGTGGGAGAAATCCTTCCTGGTAAGGGTAGTTTTGGGCGTTTGGAGGATCCTCCCTCGGAGGTGGTGTTTGTGTTGGTGGGTTGAAAATCAAACGGTGGTAAGCGTTGTCAAGTCGAGTTATTTTTTCTGAGAGACTGGCTATAGTCTCCTCAACCTGTTGGAACATGGCGAGCATGGTTGCGGCGCTGAATATGAATACCCCATCCGAGGCATCTTTCTCTAAGGCGTTCACCTCGTCATCAATTGGTAAGATGAGGTGTGAGCAGTCCATGGTTGGCTCGTCATCAGAGATAGCATGGATTCCCAAGAGGTTAGTTTTGTTGTTTTGTTTTGTCGGTGGAGGTATATGTAATTCCCCTTTCTCGATCATGTCTAGAATGATGTGTTTCAGCTTAAAAGGGGGTTTACATGTTATAACCTTTCCCCCAGTGGTCCTGGCAGTAGGCATTGGGATTACAGAAACGGGTTTTCTTAGCCTCAGATGGATCCGGAGTGGGTCCAATTGGTTTTAGTTTCCCTTGGTCCATAATCCTTTTTAGGGCGCTTGTATAAGTTGACCCCAGGTTGGTGAATACTCTTTGAGGACATTCGATTCTCTTCGTTGTTGGTTCGAGTAGGTTGACCTCATTAATTTTCTTTGTTTGACCATAGGGGCGAGATCCGGTTGATGTAGATCTCTAATAGGCTCTACCGGTGGATTTGGCTACGACACCCTTGCGAAGATCGTGGAATGTTTTGATGTTTTGGTATCTCAGCAAGTTCGCATAAACGAGGCAGAGATTGTTGACAAATTTCTCTACCAGAGATGATTCACTCGGCTTACTGACCAATAGGGTGCTTACCCTCCTCCAACGGATTAGGAATTCTGTGAATCCTTCCTTATCATTCTGAGTCAGGACTTCCAGGGTGCGGGTGTTAGCCTGGATTTCGACATTGTCGGCATACTGTTTAGCAAATTCAACAGCGACTTCGTCCCAGGTAGTAAGGTTTTTTGGGTCGAGGGAGTAGTAGCACTGGAAAGGAATCGGTGCCAAGGATGATGGAAAGATCCGGGTGAAGAATTCCTGTTTGACCCCCTTTATGGCCATGTAGTCATTGAAGGCCCGAATGTGATTGAGTGGATCCTCCACTCCTTTGCATTTGGGTACATCAGTCAAGGTAAAGTTGTCGGGTAGTTGATCCCCAATAGGTTCGAATCTTCGATTATTTTCGAGGTGGATGTTGTTACCACGGGCTAGGAGTTGTTCTTCCAAAAGCTTGAGCCTTTTCTCAGTTTCAGTCAAAGGTGGAGTGTTGTGTTCTCCAGTTTCCTTGTTTTCCAGGGTGTCGATACGGGTCTCGACACGGTTCAGGGTGACCTTAAGAGTAGTGAGTAGGCTGGCTAGCTGAGCAGTTGTAACATCTCTGTTGTCATTGTTGTTGTTGGACGAAGCTGAAGACGGGGCCATGGTTGTGAGGCATAAAAACGGATCACATTACATCTCAATCCGATAGGGTTTAATGACTAAACGCAAACAACACAAAGGACGGAACAAAAGATCAGACTCAACAATACGAGTTATTCCGTGTGTGGTGCCTCGATGCTGACTCGATTTATGATATGACGGTGTTGACCGAACTTTGACTAACGTCCAACGTAGCGGCATGACGTCATTGGACGAATCTCGTGGTGAGTCGACTCACAATTAAAGACCCATAAGTACGCTTGCCTCGACCCAATAGACACGAGGCGGAATTGGAATGGTGGACTGAAGTTTTCGAAAATAAAGATTTTCAAAATGATTCGTTTGTCGCTTTACGGACGGCTTCCAAAGAATAGGGATCTCCGAAAGTCAGTCAGTTGAAGAGTTGTCTTAAGTTTGGTTTCCAAGGACGGTTTGAGTTTGAGTCGGCTCGGAAAATAATGTACTGTTTCCCAAAGACGGTTTATGAAATTCAAAATTGTATGTTTTGAAAATAAAGTTTTGATATGTTTGAGAAGGTCTCGGGGATGGTGTATGGTCCTCGGGATTTGAAAACATCTTGAAATGGAGGCGTGAGCCTTTCTCGGGTTTTGAAAGAGCCATTGTTAGCGAGACGGGTTAAAATCCGTGTCTTGACGCGGCGATTATAACGGCATAAAAAAGGTGTTTTGAAACGGTTGTAGAAACCGGGTTTGCAAATTGTCATTACGACGGCCTAGAAAGACGTGTTGAAATGGTTGTAGAAAACCGGGTTTTAAAATTGTCATTATGACGGCCTAGAAAGACGTGTTTGAAATGGTTGTAGAAAACCGAGTTTGAAAATCGTCATTATGACGGCCTAGAAAGGTGTGTTGAAATGGTTGTAGAAAATCGAGTTTAAAAATCGTCATTATGACTGCCTAGAAAGGCGTGTTTGAAATGCAACGGTCGGCGAAAGACCGAAGTTAGAAATGGCCATTATAACGGCTCAAAAAGGGTGTTTTTGAAATGATATGGAAGGACTTATGATCACATAACACAAAAGCACTCGCGGTTTCTTTATATTATGCATAATGCTAACACGGGTTTTGGCTTAAAAGGGTGGGTTACACACCAAGCAATCAAACCCGGATTTTCAAGAGGGATACCAATCCAAACAAAATGTATAAGGATGGTGCCCTAGCCTCATGATCAAAGGTGATGAATGCTCTTTGATGAAACATAAATGTGTAACGTCAACGGCATGCTTGACTCAATCGGGATTCGAAACGCGGGGATGAGAAAACACACGCCGACGAGACGAGCCAATTGGTCGAAAAGGGTTAGGTTATGGGCCCAGACATGGAACCCGACTATGACCGTAATGTCAATTAATACATTTCAACCAAAGCCTCGTTCGAGTCTCTCCATCTAGGGATCACAAAGACACAAGTGTCCTAGTTTTTCCCAGCGGAGTAGCCAATCTGTGGACATAGCCCACCTGCGACACCCAGCCGATCTGTGGGACGCGGCAGCGGTCTTTTTGAACGTCACGCTTGGCGGCGTAAAAATGCTTTTGAGAGTATCGTTTTAGATCGGTCGGTTTCGTCTAGGCAAGGGCCACGAAACGATGCAGGAGATTTTCGGAGTCGCCATCAAGCATTTGTGGGATGCTTGGAACCCGTTCAAATCCACTTTATACCTAGGTCAACCAACGCAAAAAGCGGTGTTTGACATAGGTACTAAAGATAAGAAATCGTCCTTCTTTAACATCCTATCTCTAGAATTACTCTCGTACGCCCTGGATAAGGTTGTCCACTATCCAATGTTTCTGAGTAAGAGGTGAAGGTACGTATTGGGAAGCCCATTAATCGGACACCCAATCCCGCCCGTGGTAGCGGCCTCTCCTGATCGATCTTGGTTGGTTAAATGCAAAATTTGATAAAACGGGTAAATGCATGAATGCGCATCCACGAGTTTGAACCTAACATGTGAGCTTTCTATGTCGGTTGTTTATTCCAAGAATCAAGTATTTTATGCCGAGTTGGATTTAATGTTGATTTGCATGCAAGATGGAAATTAAACATCCATTTACCGAGTTAGGTTTATGGTGCATAACATGATCCATTTGTCTTAGTAAGGCGTTTTGCAAATATAATGTAAAATGGGCATATTTGTCATCGGATCCTCATGTATTCGGGTAAACCGAAGTCGGGATCGTCCTAGACAAGTGCTAGAATAAACAGGCCATGCATCAGGCAGCCAATATAGGCGCGAGCCATCTGGCGATGCAAGCAAGCCTTTCCTGGTTTGAAAATGGAACAATGAATTACCTGTTTAGGCGCGGGTCAACAGAAGATTGAAGGACGTCTTCTGACCATTGAAAAAGTTTGTAAAATGGAGTGAAAAGAGGGTGTTTGAACCCGTCTTGATTTTAAAAGTTCATTTAGACCGCTTTTGTGTTGATGTGAGGAACGATACTTGAATAATCATCATCATTTTGACAATATTCGATGTCGGGTTCGATTTTGAAAACTTGACATGAATAGTTTTGAAAATGATTATGAACTAATTGTTGTAAGTTCATTTGTTTAGAATTAGTCAATCTTTATCATCATACTCGGGTTAAAATCCGACATGGTATGTAGAACCAAGGATGATTTTGTATTTATGACTAACGCATTTGTTTTGAAAATGTAAACAAATGAAATAAAAGGTTTTAAAATACCTTTTAAAATGTAACTAACCAAATATTATCATCGAAACATGGATTAAACCGTCATGGTGTTAGGAGCCAAGGATGAAAAATGTTCCATGGTTAAAAGTTTGTCATAAAAATGATTTGAAATATTTGAAATGGTAAAAACCGATTACAAATATGAAATGAAAACCAAAGGGGAAGAATAGACCAAACACGGTTGGATTTAGGCTGAGAGGGGCTTTAGCCGCGAGCCTGGTTGCTATACAAGCAGCCCCTACCTCAACTAAAAATCCGGTTTTAGTTCATTTATTCCATATTTGGACCATGTTATGCATGTTATTGTCATGAAACAAATGAAAAACATGATAGAAGAGGATTTTTACACCCTCATACTTACGTGCTACGCTTGAGACGAGAAATCGACGAAAGTGTATCAACTTGTTTGGTCGGAAAACTCAGTTTGAAAACCGTTTTAGTAATGTAAGAGAGTGTTTTAAGTTTAGTGATGGTGTAGTTGGTCGAGATGGTCGGTCAAGTGATTTAATGCACGATGACGATACCAAACAATGTAAAAGGCTTGTGTTTTCGATCGGTAGGTCGGAAACACGTGTCAGTTTGTGACTTGGGAAGTTGAGTCTAGAATTTTAAGGGAGAAATGAGGGGGCGGACACTCGCGTAACTCTCAAATGGTGGCATTTGAGGGGTATTTATTGGAAAATGGGTGGTTGTGCGCGTTTTGAGCGACGTGGTCACATGGGCTGCTCGAAGAGGCGCGAGCCATTTCGCGGGTCTTCGAGGTGTCTTGTTACTATCACGCATGTGTAATTATGATTTGTTCTATCCTAGGTTTTGGATGAACTTGATTTGTACTTGAATATTAAGGATTCTGGGAAACCTTAACATGGAAGTATTTGAAAAGTTTGTTTTTTTTGTGTTTGTCTCGGTTTGATTCGTTGCTGGAGTTAGGATTTGAATTTTCGAGTTGATTTTTGGTTCGGTGTCGGTTTTGACTCTAATTAGTGTCATTGTGACCCCGTCGTCATGCATTAAACACTCCAGGTAAATTTTAAAAGTTTTGAAAAGTTTTATTTTCGAAATTGTTTTATGTTTTCCGACGTATAGTTGTAAAAAACTGTCGATCAAATGCCGCGATTCCTAAGCATGTTGTAGTCCGATAATCATCAGGTGTTTGTTGTGGACTTGACAGATACTGGGTATCTACACCCCCGAATGTATTTTCTTTACCCGATATTGCCCGACCCAATTGGGTTTGAATTTCCCCTTCGGATCGACGAGTAATGGTGCTCGAACCGACTTAAGGACCAAGTTGTCTTCCTTGATGTTTATGGGTTTGAACTTCTTGTTGAATGCCCGGTGTATACGTCGTTGGTATAGCTGGACATTGTGTAAGGTGTTGAGTTGCCATTCGTCTAGAAGCGTGAGTTGTTCGAACCTTCCACGGGTCCATTCCACCTCAGGAACTTGACTTTCCAGTAGGATGTGTAGAGATGGGACCTCCAACTCCACTGGTTGAATCGCCTCCATACCGGATGCTAGGTAGAAGGGTGTTGTAACACCCCCATATCCCAAGTGATTTATCAGGACCACTTAAAGCATGGAAGTGCTACCAACTCGGTTACCCAAGGCAATATATATCAAATAGACAATAAAGAAACATACTTTATTAAATATGTTTAAAGTGATACAAGTCGAAACCAAAACTGATAAAGTAAATACAACTGTTTCTCAAAAATACTAATCCACATAATGTAAAAGAATGTTTAAGACACAGCGGAAGACTTCTAGACATCTCGTGGCAACTCAATCCAGCTATCCCATGCGCATTATCTCATACTTGTTCAATAACTGCTCACCATCCCCGAATGGATCACCACAGTTTTCAAAACATTTAAACAGGGGTCAGTTAATGTTTACATAAAACGATACAACGAAAGCAATACAACAATCATCCAACCTCCATCATAACTTCACACACCTGACTACACACTAAAGTGTGTAGTCCTTCCCGAATACCCATCGCAATAAGTATTCTACACCGCCACTGGTTGACCGCAGTCGTTCCCACCTAAGCCCCGCTCATCTCATCCGAGCGATAACCCATGTTCCTAAATATGCACATCCCTTATGTGGCGGGTTCCATAGAGGGAAAATCAAGGGCGTGAAGCCACTCCCGCAAGTGACTCCACTCAGCCGAGGATGCACCTCGCAAACCATAGACATTTATACAACCAACCACATTATACCACAACAATTACTCATTACCAATTCCGATATGATATAAATCAACGACAACGATAAACCATCAACAATACAATGTAAACAATAACCGATTATCGAAACCTTACCTGGAAAAAGCAACCACAAGACCGTCACATGCAGCTACCCAGTAATGTTCTTCTACGAATCCACCTCCTATAACACATATTCATATAATTATCACCTAATCAACATAATACACCCAAAACCTCCAAATCTACCCAATTAGGTTTAAACAAACTCAAAGAAACATTATAAAAATTATACGAGAATCTTACCCTTGACGCGACGAAC
This sequence comes from Silene latifolia, assembly GCF_048544455.1. Lineage (NCBI taxonomy): Eukaryota > Viridiplantae > Streptophyta > Magnoliopsida > Caryophyllales > Caryophyllaceae > Silene > Silene latifolia. Next base: position 138,202,454 of record NC_133527.1, on the reverse strand, counting down.
TCAACGGCGTAAACAACAAAACAATCCGACGATCCTAGCCCTTGGGATTGTTAACAACGCGAAGAACAATGCAACGTAACTCCTTTTTATCTCTTTGAAAGGGTTTAGAAAGTGAAAAGTGATTAAAAAGAATGACTGAATCCTTTTATACTAATCACGCGTTATTAAAAAAACCCGGCTAAAATAACCCGTAAGATTCACTTACTCGATCGAGTAAGCGACTTACTCGATCGAGTGTCACACGTACTCGATCGAGTACCCAACAGGCAGACTACTGTTTTGCGTAAAAACATACTTACTCGACAGAGTAAGCCCCACTCGATAGAGTACCCATAGACATAGAAACCCGTAGTATTACAGTATTTCCTCCTTAAAAAGAACTTCGTCCCCGAAGTTTAACCCATACACAAAAACAAAACATACTAACTCAACTACGGCACAACAACGCAACTAAAACTAAAAACAAAACTCCTAACCAAAACTCAAACCGACTCAAAACAAGTAGTAAAGTTTATCAAAACCAACATAAACCATACCAAAACCTTATGCTATCACCTCCTACCCCTCTAAAAGAAATATGGTTACGTCTCTGTAACCACACATACCTGATCAAAAAAAGACGGACATCGCTCCCTCATAGCCTCTTCCGCCTCCCAAGTAGCCTCCTCAACCTCATGGTTAGACCATAGAAACTTATGCAACACTGTTTCTGTAACACCCCCATTTATTTAGGAGCCTTTAGCAAGACATTCCCAATAAATTGGACTATTACCATCTCGGTTGCCCGAGGTAAATGATACAAATTAAAACAACCAAAGTACTTTAATAACTTTAACTGAAATAATGGTTTTATTACTTTGCCAACCGATTAAATTTAAACCTTAACCTTACAATATACTACGAAGCGAAAATTACATAAATAAAGTTGTATAAGTCAAATAAGTGATCTAGACAGCAACTATGGTCCAAGTCGAGCTCACGTCCCAATGCTCCCAAGTCAGCTAATCTTTAGTACCTGTCAAATCTACTCCCCATTATGGTTCATCACAGGTGTTCACGAATACACTGTCAACCACGAGGTTGAGTAGGATAACAATCTCAAGACATATAATATAAATATTATAAAGATTCGAACACCAATGCCAAATCAACTTTTCTCCCAATACACCACCACGAAGGTATTAAATGGTGTCTGCCAGTAAGTTTATAATACATCACCCGAAGGCTCTTACCATGATGTCTACCTCAACCAGTAAGTTTATATAACATCACCCGAAGGCTCTTACCATGATGTCTAGCTCAGCCAGGCTATACCTGATATCCAACTCATTATCAAACCAACTTTAGCAACAATAATGGCTACCTAACACACCGTCTTAACAATATCCAATACAACTTTTTCCAATCATAATATACAAGATATGTATAATCCAATTATCATCCAAACAGTTCAATTCAATTAACACAACATCCAATTACATAAGAAGATACACAATTAATAGGTCCATTAGAATCGTTATCCTACCTTTTCGGCAAAATACTCCCAAATAGCAATCCAATAAGATATTTAGAAATATTCCACTTCAAACCGTCTCAACAATTCCGTCACCTAATAAGATATCATTATTCACAATTACTACTAATTCTAATTATATAAATTATAAACAATTAAACTAATTTTGTATTTTACTTATTCATTAATTAATTATAAATTAATTATATTATTTATGTGCTCGTATAAATTATTACGTAACTTGGTAATTTAAACCCGTCTTAAAAACACGACTCATAAACTACTAATTAATTAATTAAATTAAACCCAACAATAGTGTCAAGCCGTCATATACACACAAACACCAACGGTTTCAACCCGCCATACTACACCCACAAAACCCGTGTGTTATGCCCACACCCGACACCACCCTGACCTGCCACCATCACCGCCACTAGCCGGCACCACCACGACCCCAATGATCTCCAACCACCAGCCCAACCGTCCCCTACAACCTACAACCTCACGCCCTAGCAACAACAATCACGAACATTACTAATTACCGAAAACCTGACATTGACAAACACCGTGTAAAGAACCTCTCGCTACCTCCACCACAGCCACCAATACCGCCTATAGCCACCATCTTTGGCACCACTGTCCTACGGTGACTCTATAGGTGGTCCCCTTTCCCCCAATACACATGCAAAAACAACCACAATGTCCGTTTTAAGATAGCCATGGCAACCCCACTGCTTTACTCTGTTTTCGTGAAACCCGGTCACTACCACGGCAAACACACCACCCTTGACCACCACAACTCCACCACCAAGGTCGCTCCAACCACCATGTCTCAACCCCACCAACCCAGGTCAAGTGAAGTCCGTTTAAGGGTTCAAAAGCCGAGTAAAACAAGTAAATCTTATATTCTAACCACCCGATAACAACCCCTTCAAACACCCCCTTCTAGCCGGTCATAAGTGGTCAAGGTCATGGTCTCGGGTCAGTCAACGGTGGTCTATTTAACGAGTTATAAGGAGGCAAAGTGTATACATAAGACGGTTTAAAGAATTACCTTGAGGCGATAATAAAGCTAAATTCTTCCTTCTTCTTTCCGCCTTTAGCTCCCTTCTCTCTTTAATCAATTATTTTCAGATTATTATGGAGAATAAAGTCTATTGTTGTAGGTTGTCTTCTATTTATATAGCTAGGTTAAGCTTATATGGAATTCAATTAGGAAAAATATGCGATTATTATTATTATTATTATTAATTTTTTTTATTTTTTTTTATTTTTTTTTTATGAAGGGATGCGCGCAGCTTTCATTAAAATAAAAATAAAAGTTTACATGAAATTATTATTATTATTATTATTATTATTATTATTATTATTATTATTATTATTATTATTATTATTATTATTATTATTATTATTATTATTATTATTATTATTATTATTATTATTATTATTATTATTATTATTATTATTATTATATGCAATTTACCATATTATTAATATTAATATTACTACTATTTGTATTATAACATAATCACCGTTTGTTTTTATTATATGAAACATGATTACTATTATTATTATTATTCTCCATGGGCTATACAACTACTACACAAGATTGGCCCATTTACACTTCCAATTTACTCGACCCATCTCCTTTCCCGACTCGTTTATTATTTTACTATACTTCTCGTCTTATTTTGATTTATTAGTTATAATTGCTGTAATTAATTATTTAAAAGTACATAAATTAATAATATCACATTTACTAAATAACGGGATATTACAGTCTTCCCACCTTAAAATGAACTTCGTCCCGAAGTTCACCCAAAAATGCTACAAAAGGCTCATGAAACCATCAATATATCTGAATGCCATTTCAACTCATTATCATTGCAACACATTTAACTTTCTTAATCATAATCATTATCATACTTATCAAAATGTATCACAAAATTAACTCAAATCACGAAAATGTATCACAAAATAAACTTAAAACATATGGTGTCACATTCTACCCTTCTAAAAATAAACTTCGTCCCGAAGTTTCGGAACTATTACTACCTTATTAATACTACTAACAACTTAAATACTTATAAATGATAAGACTCTACTCTTCCTAATAAACTCTAGTTACTCTTCTCCCCAATCCCTTATACGGTGCTAGCTTTTCCAAATGTCTTTCCATCATTACTCTGATCAACTCCTTTGCCTTGCTTATTATTATAGCTCTGATTGTAGCTTTTATTAAAATTCACCTGATTGCTCCGACCCCCAGTCTTCTAATTGCTCCCATAACCTGACATAGGAGTATAGTAACCCCCATTCTGATTCCCATTTCCAATACCACTCCATTGCCTATCCAAGTTTACCCTACACTCAAATCTCCTATGTCCTGACTTCCCACACCTGAAACAATTCACATTACTAGCTCCACTAGACAACCCTCCACTCGTATAATATGATTGGGATTGACTCACATTCTTCTTCTTACTGCCTCCTGCACTCTCAGTTGCAATTTCTACTTTCCTCTTCTCGCCCTTCCCTTTCGTTTCCTCCTTCTCCCTCTTCTCTTCCTTTAACATATCTGCAATCCTCTCCGCGTGCCCAGCTCGCTGATAAACATCATCCATGGTACTTGGCTGACTAGCTGCAAGTCTCTTCTTAATAGTAGTTGTTAAATCCCTTTTCAAATCTGAGTGCCAACATCTCGTCACTAAAATTCAAATCAGCTACATATTCTGATAATTCCATAAACCTGTTATAGTAAGTCTCTACTGTCATCTCATCAGTAATCCTAAAATAATCAAATACAGCTCTCATAGTCACCTTAAAACCCTTCCAAGTGATAAAAGGTTCACCACTCTCCCTCCAAGCTTCCCTTAAGACCTTCTTACTACGATTCCACCACAAACCCGCTTTTCCCCTCAAATAGTAAGCGGATTGGTCTACTTGTAGCTCCACAGGACATCCTAGCAACTCAAAAAGGTTATAAAACTCCCTATGCCAAGCTCCTAGTAAGGATGGTTCACCTAACCAGTCATACTTCGTCGAGTTATGTCTTGCAATATTAGCACTCATCTTTGCGGGATCCTGAACTGACCCCTTAGCCTTCAGTGCCGCAGTCAAAGCCTCATTCATAGATATCAAACGGTAAATCTCCTATTGGGACATGGTAGAGGGTGTAGGTGTAGATCTCTTTGGAGGCATGGTTCTATAAAAGTAAAACAAGACAACATAAGTTTCTACCCGAGTAAAGATGGCTTAACATTTTAAATATTCTATAATTACAAAGATACGGTGTGGTCAATTATATCCTTTCTTACCCCCTCCTTAGGTCCTCCTATCATCACTCATACCTCCCAACTATCATAGGTTAAGAACTGATAAACATTTATATTAAAATTTTGGTAAAACTCGCGTTGTCAGAAATCAAAGTCAAGCTGTAACTTTCGAAAATCACCATTAAATAACCGTTGTATTCCACGTTGAGTTTTTATACTTTCCAGAAAATATAAGGAGTTTTCAAACCATGAGAAAAAGAATCAAACTGAAATCTCGTTCAACCATTTTATAAATATTTTTACAATCCAGTTGGTCCAAATAAAAACCGATCAACAATTTGTCAAAAGCTAGAGTCAACTTGTAAAAATCAATAATAATTGTCAAAATTTACCTTGCAACGTGGCTTATCAATTTGAAAACATATTTGAATCATTTAAATAGTGGAGGTGGAATTAGGCAAAAATCTTAAGTACAAATTAAATGATAAATTTTACAAAATCGTTTGTCGAAAACATAACTGTACAGGAACATTCCGACCACTATCCACTAAAATATTTATTTCTCCCAAACTGTAAAACTTTTAACCATGAAACCAAAGCCATAGGAAGGCTAACTCACTGGGTTATCACTCATAAAAATTTCAATCTTATTCGATAAACAGAGGTATAACGGAAACTAATTCAAATAGGGGTAAAATCTGACAAATAAGGTCAAGCTTCTACATTAGTTTTTACTAAATCATAATCCTTATTAATACCCTCCTATACTTGTAGTAACACAACTTGGTCATCAACCTTTCATACATGACTACGCATCTATTCTAAAGTATTCATATCATCATTTTAATCATTTCATTATATTATAAATCGCACGGTTTCGGGATTCACATAACCGCATATCGCTAGACATGATACGACTACAATCATCCAATCACATAATCAATACTAATTCGACAATTACTTTCATGCTCTTGATCAAAACAATTCAACATCAAATCTATATTTCATCCATCCTACTCTCCTTAAAATCAAGGTTACATCCCGTAACATTGCTCATCCACGAAAACAATATACATCCAAGGCAACAATGAATCATAAGAAATAAACAACATTCATTTTAAATTACCCCACACTTAATTATCTCTCAAGGTAACCGGTTCAAAACTGGAAGGGCCGAGGTTCAGAGTGAGGGTACCTTCTCATCCTAAGCCAAAAGGGCTCCTAACAGTTTCTACCCGGGTTCATTTTATTAGACACATCCTAAGTTCATTTATTAAATTCATTGGTTAGGCATGAGGATCGTTTTGCTCTGATACCACTTTGTAACACCCCCATTTATTTAGGAGCCTGTAGCAAGACATTCCCAATAAATTGGACTGTTACCATCTCGGTTGTCCGAGGTAAATGATATAAATTAAAACAACCAAAGTACTTTAATAACTTTAATTGAAATAATGGTTTTATTACTTTGCCAACCGATTAAATTTAAACCTTAACCTTACAATATACTATGCAACGGAAATTACATAAATAAAGTTGTATAAGTCAACTAAGTGATCTAGACAGCAACTATGGTCCAAGTCGAGCTCACGTCCCAATGCTCCCATGTCAGCTAATCTTTAGTACATGTCAAATCTGCTCCCCATTATGGTTCATCACAGGTGTTCACGAATACACTGTCAACCACGAGGTTGAGTAGGATTACAATCTCAAGACATATAATATAAATAGTATAAAGATTCGAACACCAATGCCAAATCAACTTTTCTCTCAATACATCACCACGAAGGTATTAAACGGTGTCTGCTAGTAAGTTTATAATACATCACCCGAAGGCTCTTACCATGATGTCTACCTCAGCCAGGTTATACCTGATATCCAACTCATTATCAAACCAACTGTAGCAACAATAATGGCTACCTACCACACCGTCTTTAGAATATCCAATACAACTCCTTCCAATCACAATATACAAGATATGTATAATCCAATTATCGTCCAAACAGTTTAATTCAATTAACACAACATCCAATTAAATTAGAAGATACACAATTAATAGGTCCAGTAGAATCGTTATCCTACCTTTTCGGCAAAATACTCCCAAATAGCAGTCCAATAAGATATTTAGAAATATTCCACTTCAAACCGTCTCAACAATTCCGTCACCTAATAAGATATCATTATTCACAATTACTACTAATTCTAATTATAAAATTATAAACAATTAAGCTAATTTTGTATTTTGCTGATTAATTAATTATAAATTAATTATATTATTTATGTGCTCGTATAAATTATTACGTAAGAAATGACATTACCAATGCTGACTTGATAACCCAGGAAATTACTGCTGTTACTAATGTTAGATTTTTGACAGCTGCCATGGATAGTTTCTTGCAATAGAAGGCCAAGACCAAATGGCTTGAGGAAGGGGACAGTAATTCTGCATACTTTCATAGTGCTATTAAAAAGAGATGCTTGCAGAATAAGATCATTCAGATTGAAAATATGCATGGCAAACTTTTTACTTATAGGGAGAGCATTCATCAGGTGTTTAGAGACTATTATACTGGCCTACTTGGCAGCAAGAAGTCCACTGAGTGTGTGAGAACTGAGGTCCTCCAGCAAGGTAACTTCTACTCTGATGCTCACTCATGTCTCTTAAATGCTCCTGTGACAGATGAGGAGATCAAACAAGTTATTTTTGCTATTCCTAAGGACAAGGCCCCTGGTCCTGATGGCTACACCAGCGGGTTTTTAAGGATACTTGGGACACTACTGGACCTGATATCTGCCATGCTATCAAGGAGTTCTTTAGGAATGGCCAGTTACTGTAACAGATCAATGCTACTAATATCACACTTATCCCTAAATGTGAAAGACCTACTACAGTGAAACACTTTAGGCCTATTGCCTGCTGCAACTTGATATACAAAGCCATCTCTAAACTTTTATGCAACAGGTTAGCATTGGTCTTGCCTGACATAATTCATGAAAATCAAGGAGGTTTTATCAAAGGTCGTTCTATCATAGAAAATGTCCTCATTTGTCAGGACATTGTTCATATGTATGCTAGAAAGAGTGCTTCCCCCAGATGTCTATTTAAAATAGACTTACAAAAGGCTTATGACACAGTAGAGTGGGTCTTTGTTGAACAAATGCTGTATGGTTTACAATTTCCTGAACACTTTGTCCACCTGGTAATGAGTTGTATCAGATCCCCCTCATATACCTTGTCACTTAATGGAAATCTCTTTGGCTACTTGAAGGGTCATAGGGGCCTCAGACAGGGTGACCCCATATCACCCCTCCTGTTCACCATTTGTATGGAATACCTCACCAGACTCATCAAATTTGCTACTGCTAGATGGCCTTTTCACTGTCATTCCAGCTGCAAAAGCCTCAAGCTCACTCATCTGATGTTTGCATATGACTTACTTTTATTCTGCAAGGGAGATACCCCTTCTATCTTGATCTTAATGAGAGCCTATGCCTCTTTTTCTAATGCTTCTGGCTTGAGTATGAATAGCTCTAAGTCTGAGATATTCTTTAATGGAATGCAAGAAGATATCAAAGCAGGAATCAAGTCAGTGACTGGATTTATAGAGCGGGCTATGCCATTTAGGTACTTGGGGGTGCCTATCCAACCTGGTAAACTATCCAAAAAAGAATGCACCTCTCTGACTGAAAAAATGGTCTCAAGAATTAGAGGGTTAGGAGCAAAGAAACTATCTTATGCTGGCAGGGCCACCTTAATTAATTCTGTTCTCAATACTCTCCACACTTACTGGGCTCAAATGTTCATCATCCCTCAAAGTGTAACTAAACGGATTGAAGCAATTTGTAGGAATTACTTATGGAATGGCAGCCCTGATTTCCATAGAGTTCCTCTGGTGGCTTGGGACAAGGTTATAGTTTCAAAACAGGAGGGTGGATTAGGGATTAAAAAAGCAGACATTTGGAACCTTGCTACTGTTGGTAAGCTTGTAAATTGGATCCATGATAAGGCTGATAGACTGTGGATCAAATGGGTTAATGCTATATACATCAAAGATAAGAATTGGCAGGACTATACTCCCCCTGCTGATAGTACTTGGGTCTGGAAGAACATTTGCAAAGTGAAAGATAAGCTCAAGGATGGTTTTGTGAATGGAAGATGGGACCATCATCGCAAGGGATATACAATTAGGAGTGGCTATGACTGGCTCTACCCAGAACAGGCTGCAGTAATATGGTCTTCTGTTGTATGGAATAGCTGGAATGTTCCTAAGCATTCCATGATCACCTAGTTGATGATGCATAAGGGTATGAATGTTAAGGCGAAACTATTCAAACTAGCCTGTTGCAATAGAGATCTCTGCACGATGTGTGAAGATCAGATTGAGACTGTGGAACATATTTTCTCTGAGTGTGTGTATAGTTGCAGAATTAAAGCTCACTTGCTTCAGTGGTTTGGAGGGAGCGTCCCTGATACTGTCACTGTAGCTGCTGATCACAAGATTTAAGTCCTTTGGAAAGCTCGAGCTACTATTCATATAGCTTATCATTATTATATTTTGTTCTAAAGAAACAATGCAAGAATAAATGGTTGTCTTATGCGGCCTGAACTGGTGGCTAAGAGAATTGAGGAAGATGCAATTAGACGGATTAAAGCTAAGTTTCAGGGTGCTAACGCTGGCCTTGGATGGCTATGCAATCAGGCGATTTAATTAGCTAGATCTTTTGTGCTGTGGTGGGGAGGGGGGGGGGGGGGATGGTTTGAACCCTTCACTTGGCTGTAATTATTGGAAACGTTTTTTAGATATATATATATATATATATATATATATATATATATATATATATATATATATATATTCACATTTTCACCAAAAAATAAATAAATTATTACGTAACATGCTAATTTAAACCCGTCTTAAAAACCCGACTCATCAACTACTAATTAATTAATTAAATTACCCAACAATAGTGTCAAGCCGTCATATACACATAAACACCAATGGTTTCAACCCGCCATACTACACCCACAAAACCCGTGTGTTATGCCCACACCCGACACCACCCTGACCTGCCACCATCACCACCACTAGCCTGCACTACCACGACCCCCAACGATCTCCAACCACCAGCCCAACCGTCCCCTACAACTCACAATCTCTCGCCCTAGCAACAACAATCACGAACATTACTAATTACCGAAAACCCGACATTGACAAACATCATGTAAAGAACCTCTCGCTACCTCCACCATAGCCACCAATACCGCCTATAGCCACCACCTTTGGCACCACTGTACTACGGTGACTCTATAGGTGGTCCCCTTTCCCGTTACACATGCAAAAACAACCACAATGTCCGTTTTAAGATAGCCACGACAACACCCCTGCTTTACTCTGTTTTCGCGAAACCCGGCCACTACCACGGCAAACACACCACCCTTAACCACCACAACTCCACCACCAAGGTCGCCCCAACCACCAAGTCTCAACCCCACCAACCCAGGTCAAGTGAAGTCCGTTTAAGGGTTCAAAAGCCGAGTAAAACAAGTAAATCTTATATTCTAACCACCCGATAACAACCCCTACAAACACCCCCTTACAGCCGGTCATAAGTGGTCAATGGTGGGTCCGGTCAACCTCTGATGTCCCACGATCAAGGTCATGGTCTCGGGTCAGTCAACGGTGGTCTACTTAACGAGTTATAAGGAGGCAAAGTGTATACGTAAGACGGTTTAAAGAATTACCTTGAGCCGATAATAAAAGCTAATTTCTTCCTTCTTCTTTCCGTCTTTAGCTCCCTTCTCTCTTTAATCGATTATTTTCAGATTATTATGAAGAATAAAGTCTATTGTTGTAGTTTGTCTTCTATATATATAGCTAGGTTAAGCTTATATGGAATTCAATTAGGAAAAATATGCGATTACCATATTATTATTATTATTATTATTATTATTATTATTATTATTATTATTATTATTATTATTATTATTATTATTATTATTATTATTATTATTATTATTATTATTATTATTATTATTATTATTATTATTATTATTATTATTATTATTATTATTATTATTATTATTATTGTTATTATTATTATTATTATTATTATTATTATTATTATTATTATTATTAATATTATTAATATTATTATTAATATTATTATTATTATTATTATTATTATTATTATTATTATTATTATTATTACTATTATTATTATTTTTATTATGAGGGTGCGCGCAGCTTTCATTATTATTATTATTATTATTATTATTATTATTATTATTATTATTATTATTATTATTATTATTATTATTATTATTATTATTATTATTATTATTATTATTATTATTATTATTATTATTATTATTATTATTATTATTATTATTATTATTATTATTATTATTATTATTATTATTATTATTATTATTATTATTATTATTGTTATTATTATTATTATTATTATTATTATTATTATTATTATTATTATTATTATTGTTATTATTATTGTTATTATTATTATTATTATTGTTATTTTTATTTTTATTGTTGTTATTGTTATTGTTATTGTTATTGTTATTGTTATTGTTATTGTTATTGTTATTGTTATTGTTATTGTTATTGTTATTGTTATTGTTATTGTTATTGTTATTGTTATTGTTATTGTTGTTGTTATTGTTGTTATTATTACTATTATTATTACTATTATTATTACTATTATTATTATTACGGTTATTGTTACTATTATTGTTATTATTGTTATTGTTGTTCCGGGTGTAATTCCAGAGCAGTTATAAGTTACCACCCGTGCTTGTAGAATGACGTCTTTGGTTGAATCCTCCTTGCGGTCTCCTGAAACGATGAACAAACTGAGGGCTCGGCTTTGGGCCGAGCGAACTCACTCCGACGCTCAAGTCAGTAAACTTAGAAAGATAAGTTGTTGTTACTTGAGAAAGTATATATTGTAGAGAGATAAGGAAGATATTACCAGATGAATAGTGATTCTTAGGTTCAATTGTGGATCCTTTACTCAATGAGAGTAGAGGAGTATTTATAGACTTTCACCTTTTGTCACGTAGTGGCCAAGTGGCCAAGTGGCTAGCAGGTGGAAAGACTTACTTACCCCTCGGCCGAGGGACCCATGGCAGGCCGGCGGACCCTGTTGATTCACCGCCGAGGGGTCTTGGATATGAGTTCGCGGATGTGTGCCCCGGCCGGGACCCATCTGACAGGCCGACAGGCTGCGTCGGTTAGGCTGTCTAAGCCGTTGACTTGATGTGGATATCTTTGACCTTGGTCAATATGTTGATTGGTCAGCGGGTGCAGAATATGCCCCATCAATTTGCCCCCAGCGTAGTCTATGCCGTGGTATGGGCTCCGATGTATGTTGAGCGTATATTCTGCGCAAGACAAAATTTCTGCCCCGGCTTCTTCTGCCTCGGCGTGGCCCTGCTTAGGCCGTACCATATCCCTCCTCCACATGGTTGTGTAATGGACATCCGAAGTGGAAAAGGCAATATTGTTGGGCCGAGACCGGTGGAGAGTCGGTTGTTTCGATTGCCCCCTGGCCGGTACTTTCGGCTTGGTTGATCATGTGGCCGGCGGAGAAACGAGTACTTAGGAATTTCTTTGAGGAAGATGAACAGCGAGAGAGATATGAAGGGGCGTGTTGAAGACGCTTGGTTCTTGTTGCATTGATTGACATTCATTTGTTGCAACGATTGACATTCCGTGGTTGCATGTTCGACACGTGTCTGTTTGTTGATTGGCTGACGTTTCATGGGCTGTGCCCTGATTGGTCCCTCTTCATGGGCTTTCCTCTATAAATAGGGTACCTAGTCCCTGAAATTGGCCACCAATTTCATTTTCTCAAAAATTTTCTTCTTTCTAGCCCTTGTGACGAAACCTCTCTCTAGCTTTCAGAATCATTACTCCGGCGTGGCATTTTTCTTCAAGGTAAACAAATAAATTCTCTTTTTAACTCGTAAGTTTTGTTGTAACATGTCTTCTGCTGGTGCTGGACCTAGTAAGCCTGCGCCGGGGGGTTCCCCGTCGCGTCTTGATGAAGAGGAGATACTAGACGCTATCCCGATAAGGTCTGGGGGCCCTAGGTCTCCGTCTCCCGAAGTCGATCCAAAAGCTTTGGAGGGTTGGGAGGATGATGATGTTGATGATGAATGTGAGGAAAGGATTCCTTCTGGTGAAGAGACGCCGCATATCCTGGATCATGGCGAGGCCTGCATGACTGGTCCTGACCGTGCCTGGACCAATAAATTCGCCAGTTGTTCCGGTGGAACTCTTTTCGAGGGTCATTTCTACTTCGGTGAGGGGTACAAAATTGTTATCCCTGGGGAGGGACAGGCGGTCTGTTGTCCTCCTCCGGGTCATATCGGCGTATATATCAGGCATCTGGAGTATGGCCTCCGGTTTCCTTTGAATAAATACGTCACGGCCATCATCAAAGCTATGAACGTCGCCGCGGCTCAACTGCATCCGTTGGCCATTAGGACGATAGTTGGCTTCGTGTGGCTTTGTCTTTTCAAGGGGGAGGTACCTACAGTTAATTTATTCCGTCGGCTTCATCATCTTCGGTCATCGACCCCCGGTAAGGTGGGATGGTACAGCGTGTAGATGGAGTCGGGCGTCCTCTCTGTTGATAAGCTTTCTTCCTGCAAGGACTGGAAGGGGCGGTGGGTGTATGTCGAAGTGCCGGATGACTATCCGCTGCCCCGGTCCTTCCAGCACCAAGTCAACTTACGGTGCGAGAGTAAAAGGGAGCGTGAAAAATGGGTCTCCCAGAGTAAGCACAAGATGGATGCCGGCGGGGTTCCTCTTGGTCCGACGAGGAGCGAGCGATGTTGTTCGATCTTTGAGAAGGGATAGGTGCCCCCGACTCAGATTATTCTTCAGGATGAGCTGCTTTGCCGCGTCGGCCTCATACCGGCCCTCAACCAGGGTGAGTAGGGTCGGTGTGAGGCCCATCTTTGCCTATTACGCTCCTGTTTTTAGAGCTTTGTTTTACTTCTTTTATGTAACTCTTGTCTGGTTTCTTGCAGACCGGTTTGGCCAGGATCTGTCTGAGGAGACCTTGAAGAAGTTAGGGCTTGATAAGGACGGGAACGTCGTTGAGCGGCACCCTCAGGCTGACGCGCGTGATCGTATATTGGTTCCCACTAACTTATGGACAAGCAGCTGAAGGCACTGGATCAGGCGGCGGCTCAAGCACGGGTTCTCGGGGGCGTGCCGAAGAGAACATCAAAGGCAAGGTCTAGGTCGGCGACGTTGTCGATCCCAACTCCCTCTTCAACCCCAACGGTCCAGAAGGAACATGTGGAGGTCATCGATGTCTCCGAGGAGATGGTGACCGTTGCGAAGGGCCCTCCTCCTCCAAAGAAGAGAAAAGAGTCACTGCCGGCTTCTGCCGCTGCCGGGGAAAAGAGTGATTCACCCGGTCCTCTAACTAAGAGGGTCCAGACTGGTACGGACCTAACCTGTGGTTCAGACTTAGCTGGTTCATTATGCATTCCCGATGACGGACTCTACGATGTGTCGATGAATGTTGACATGGATGCGTTGTGTAAATTTTTGTAGATCCGCCGTCGGCGCCGTTCGTTCTTGCGATCGGCAATTAGAGAAGCGACACTGAAAAGGCGGGTGATAGGAATGTCACCGTTGACTCCGCACTCAGAAGGTTCCCCGCCGAGCTTGTGGCAGAGGGTACAAAAATATCCAAGAGGCTGGCGAAGTGGACTCAACTGGCCGGCTCCTACATTATGGAGCAAGAACAGGCCATGGCCCAGGCTGGGCCTCTGATCCAACGGCTTAAACTTGATCTCTCCGCGGCAAAGGGGGAAGCCGGGAAGGCTAAGCTTGACCTCCTAGCTGGTCGGAAGCGTGCGGAGGAAGCTGAGAAGCAGCTGCTGGCCGAGAGGGCCAAAGTCGAGGCTGCTGATGCCACCTCCGCCCGATTCTTTGGAGGAGCGGGACGGTATAAAGGCGGCTACGACACCGTTGTTGCCAAAAGGGAAGAATGGAGGGGGATGTATGAGGCTCGATCGGAGGCACTTGCGGACACTAGGGTCACATTCTTGCCCAAAGGGAGAAAGATATTGAGGTGCTTCAAGATAAGGTCCTCCCTGACTTGTGCGCTCAATTCCGGGATCATGCCGAGGAAGCGACCAGGGAGGCAATCAAGAGGCTCATTCCTGAAGACTCCTTCCCGTGGGAGAAATTTGAGCAGCTTTTGGATGAGATGGCCGATGCCGCGGAAAAGGCGGTTGCGGAAAAAGAGGAGGCGGCGAAGGCGGCTCAGATAGCCGAGGCCAAGGTGGCCTATGATGCAAAGGTGAAGGAGGCCGAAAAGGAGGCTGAAAGGCTGAAGGCATGTGGAGATGACAAGCTTTCCTCTGGGCCGGCCACCGAAGTTTGCCGCTGCTGCCGATGATGGGCGGCATCAAGCGTAGGGAGACGGGCGGTCGTCACCGGACTCACCCGGCGTCTCGGATAGCTTTAGGCGTCGGGGCCAACTACATCGAGCCTTTCCTCCCGCCATCTTTTGGCGCTTCAAATATCATGTCTGTAATCTTTTGCTTCTCTTTTCCTTGTTTATGTAAAACTTTGGTAGGTTGCGTTTTGGCTTATCCCTATGGGGACGGCCGTCGTCTGCATTCTTCTCGTTTGTAATCTGTTGTCATTAATGAACGTTTGCTTGTTTTGCCTCTGGCTTGGCCGAGGTCTTTTCTTGTCTTCTTGTGTTATTAGTTGAGCGCTTTTCATTTTTACCTTTGGCTTAGCCGAGGCGTATCTCAACTGCGTTTAACGTCTTTTTCTTGAACATGTTAGCGTATCGATCGTTGTGTCCCCTGTTAGGCCTTCGGTTGGCCGAGGCGACTAGGGGTTACGACGCGACAGCGTATGTTAGCGTATCGATCGTTGTGTCCCCTGCCAGGCCTTCGGTTGGCCGAGGCGACTAGGGGTTACGACGCGACCGCGTAAGTTGGCGTATCGATCGGTGTGTCCCCTGCCAGGCCTTCGGTTGGCCGAGGCGACTAGGGGTTACGACGCGACAGCGTATGTTGGCGTATCGATCGTTGTGTCCCCTGCCAGGCCTTCGGTTGGCCGAGGCGACTAGGGGTTACGACGCGACAGCGTATGTTGGCGTATCGACCGTTGTGTCCCCTGCTAGGCCTTCGGCGGGCCGAGGCGACTAGGGGTTACGGCGCGACAGCATGCTTGGGGTGACTGCCCGGCTTGGGCCGGGGCATCTACCTCGATATGACCGCGGAGGGGATAAACACTTTGATGGAAAAATTGGGTGATTCTTCATTAGATGTAAACATGCGTTGGGGTGCCAACAATTGTTTTGGACACCTCCGCCGCTACACAAAGTATTTCCTGAGATTGTCGGTGTTCCAATGGTTCATCAGAGGCACACCCTCCATGTCGGTCAGCCGGTACGTACCCGGCCTCATTTCCTTAACCACTTTGTAGGGACCCTCCCAGTTGGCCGTTAGTTTACCATGAATGTTTCCCTTGTTGGTGGCGGCCGACTTTCTTAGGACTAGATCCCCTACTTTCAAGTCCCTTTTGTGGACTCTTCGGTTGTAAGCTCTTCTCATTCGGTTTTGGTATACCGCCAAGTTGAGGCGTGCTGTATCTCGGCTTTCTTCAACTAGGTCTAGGGAGGTTCTTAAGCCTTCCTCATTTTCGACCGGGTTAAAGGTGACCGTTCTGAATGTCGGCACCGTTGCTTCAATTGGCAGGACTGCTTCGGACCCGTAGACTAAGTGGAACGGACTGTACCCCGTTGCTTCTTTCTCCGTGGTTCGCAGGGACCATAGGACGCCGGGTAGTTCATCGGCCCATCTTCCCTTTAGGTCTTCAACTGTCTTCTTCAAACCATTGAGGATTGTTTTATTGGTCGCTCCTCACTTTGTCCGTTGCTTTGTGGGTGACAGAGACGGAGGAGTATGCAAATTTGATACCGAGTCCTTCGGCCCCACTCATTATTGTGTCACTCCAAAACTCTCGGCCGTCGTCGAATACCATGACTTGGGGTAACCCAAAACGGGTTATGACATTTTCCCAGATTACCTTTCTTACGGCTGCCGTCGTCTTTGCAGGTACTGCTACAGCTTCAACCCATTTGGTGAAGTAATCAACGACGACAATCAAGAACTTTCTTCCGCCGGATGCCGTTGGAAATGGCCCTAGTAGATCAATCCCCCACTGTGCGAAAGGAAGGGGATTAAGTACCGGCTGCAGGTCTCGGGACGGCGCATGTATCACCGGGGCATGCATTTGACAGTTGTTGCATTTTTTGGTCTTGGCTCTGGAATCCGCAAGCATGGTGGGCCAGAAGTAGCCGGCTCGGAGAGCTTTGTGGGCTAGTGTTCTTGCCCCCATGTGATGACCGTAGATGCCTTCGTGAATCTCTGTCAGTATGAGCTCCGCGTCGGCTGGGCCGACACATTTCAAAAGTGGTCTTATCACGGACCTTCTGTATAGTTCTCCTTCGAACACAAAGTACCTTGCTGCGATCCTTTTTATTTTCTGCGCGAGACTGCGGTCCTCCGGTAGTTCACTTGTCAATTTGTACTTCATTATCGGAGTCATCTACGTTGTCTCGGTCTCTATGTTACCCACCATGCCGACGGCCTCAGTAATGCTCTTGGCATTCCTGATGTTTACCAGCACGGTTCGGCTGACATTCTTGATGGTTGAACTAGCGAGTTTTGAGAGAGCGTCGGCTCGGTTGTTCTCAGACCTGGGAATGCATTGTATCTGAAAAGATTTTAACTTTGAGGTGTCAGCTTTCACCCTTTCCAGGTATCTTACCATTCCGTCGTCTCGAGTCTCGTACTCTCCTCTGATTTGATTAGCCACCAAAAGTGAATCTGTTTTCACAATTATGTGCTCCGCCCCTGTGGCCCTAGCTAGCTCGACTCCGGTTATCACCGCCTCGTATTCGGATTCGTTGTTTGAGGCCGAGAAGGTAAATTTCAAGGTGTACTCGAACTCGTCCCCGTTTGGGCTGATGATAAGTATGCCGGCTCCTGAGCTGTTCGTCGTGGAGGACCCGTCGGTGTATACCTCCCATACTCCGGGGTTTTGCTCTTCTTGGTATGTGCATTCGGCCAGGAAATCTGCCAGTGCCTGTCCCTTTATCGAGGGCCTCGGCTTGTACTGAATGCCGAAGCCGGATAGCTCTACTGCCCATTTGATGAGCCTGCCGGATTGCTCAAATTTTTCCAATGCTTTCTCCAATGGCTGGTCGGTTAGGACCGTCACGGGATGTGCGTCGAAGTAGGGTTTCAGTTTCCTTGCAGCGACGACGACGGCAAAGGCTGCTTTTTCAATCAGCGGGTAATTTCTCTCGGCGGGCAACAGTGTATGGCTGACAAAGTAGATTGGGTGTTGTTTCTTGTCCTCTTCTCTGACGATCAGACCGACCGTGGCCGAAGTAATCGCTTGCTATGTCAGATCGGTGTTTCCCCAAAGATCGGCCTTGACAGGGTTGGGAGAGTCTGAAGATGAGTTTTCAGTTGTTTGAAAGTTGTGCTCTGCTCCTCCCCCCAGCCGAAGTCTTTATTCCCCTTCAACATCTTGAAGAATGGGGTGCTTTTGTCGGCTGACCGAGAGATGAAACGGGCTAGAGCCGCCATCCTCCCGGTCAGCATCATGACCTCCTTTCGATTCCTCGGCTCCAGCAGGTCTAGGATCGCCTGGACTTTGTCTGGATTGGCATCAATTCCCCTGGCACTGACAAGTACGCCGAGGAACTTACCTGCCCGGACACCGAAGTTGCATTTCATTGGGTTGAGCTTCATCTTGTACTTCCTTAGTGAACAAAATGTCTCGCGTAAATCGGCTAAGTGCTCGCTGTCGGACTTGCTTTTTACAATAGCATCGTCGACGTAAGCCTCAATGTTTCGCCCTTTTTGATTTTAGAACACTTTGTCCACCAGTCTTGTGTAAGTTGCACCGGCGTTCTTTAAACCAAACGGCATCATTTTGTACATGTATGTGTCGTTAGCAGTGATGAATGCGCATTTAGGCATGTCTTCCTCGGCCATGAACACCTGATGATACCCTGAGAAGGCGTCCAGCAGGCTCAGCATAGTGTAGCCTGCCGTCGCGTCGATTAAGCTATCTATTAGAGGCAAGGGATAACAATCTTTGGGGCATGCTTTATTAAGATTGGTAAAATCCACGCACATCCTCCATGCCCCCAATGATTTCCTCACCATTACAACATTAGCTAACCACTCAGGATAGGTACAAGGCATGATGAAGCTCGCCGCCGTAATTTATCTACCCTCGGCTTTGATGGCCTCATCCTTCTCCGAGGAGTTCCTCATCCTTTGCTTGACGGGGCGAGCGGTGGGGAGTACGTTTAGCTTGTGAATAATTACTTCTCGGCTCACGCCTGGCATCTCGGCCGCCGAATAGGCGAAGACGTCTTTGTTCTTTCTCGGCAGATCTAGGAGTGCGGCTCGAACTTTGGCTCCAGGTTAACACCGATAGTTACGGTCTTGCTCGGGTCAATCTCTACCTCCTCGGTCTCCGCTCCTTCAACCATGCCGACGGTGGTACCCATGCGCTCGCCCTCCTGTTGCAAGGATGGGCTCTTCCCATTCTCTGACTTCTTCGCCACTTTGAAGGATTGCATGTTGCACCCTCTGGCGGAAACTTGGACATTGACCACTTCGTCCTTTTCGTTCTTTGAAACGAGCTTATGCGCTTCCCCCCGGTCCGAGACATACATCAATGTCAGAGCCCGGATGGACATTCTTCGCATCGGCCTCGCTCGGGTGACTCGGCCTATGAGAACGTTGTAGGCGGACGAGCCGTCAATGACCACGAACTCAGACATAACGTTCTTGGCCGCACTTCCCTCGCCGAACCTCACCGGCAGCCTGATTGACCCAAGGGGTACCAGGCTGGCTCCAGAAAAGCTGTACAACGGGCTGGTGCAGGGGTTCAAGTTTTCAACCTTCAGACCGAGGTTGAGAAAGCATTCGCTGTACATAATGTGAAGGAAATGTAGATTCATATACATACTAACATATTCAAATATGTTATAATTAATTTGTCATAAAATTAAAACGGATTTTATGCATGCAAACAATAATAAAATAGAGGAGAAATCATGTCCTTACATTGATGGATTTCGGTTATTAGGGCACAAAAGAGATCACCTTTCTCTTTTGATCTTGAGCTTTCCCTTATGGATGAACAAGATCTAAGTATAAGATCTCTCCCCAAGCTTTATACCCAAGGCTTCTCTTAATTTAATTAATATTACAAATACTAGTATAATATTAATCAAGGTAGAAAATTGAACCAAAAACTTTTATAAAACACTTATATGTTTCGGTTTTTATGAGAGAAGAAGAGAGGATTTTTCTTCTCACTAGAACTATATTTTTTTTTGGATGATAGATTGGATTGAATAATAATACATAACACTTAGTATATTATTAGGTAAAATTATAAGAAAAACAATGATGAGTTTTTTTCTTCCCAAAACCGTGTAAGAGGAGGAATAAAGGGAAGCCAATGCATGGACTTATTTGTCTTCACAATGCACCATAGGCTTGCATGGCTACTAAAGCAAAACAATCATTATGTTTAGCTACTAATTAAACAATTAATTAGCTTAATCCTCTTCCTATATTTCGGTCCATTTGGTAATATGGAATCCATATTATATTTGTCAATTGTCAATATGTCACATGTCATATGTGACATAAATTTGTTACGTAATTTTTAACATATTAAAAATCAACGTATTAATAAAAATACGTCACATACAAAAACCGACTTAGTAATTATATAATTACTTGTGCCAAAATATTTTACCATATATAAATTACAACTGATTGTATTTATAACAATTCATCCAATTTAATTGTTACATTAAACAATTATTTCATCCGAGTAATGATACAATTCAATTACTCAGACCGTATTATATTTAATCACATTTCAATATGATACGTAAATTTTACTTCCAAAATCGTCCGTCAATTTTCAAGTAATTTAATTTACTCGTAACGTTATACGATTAATTAAATAATCAATTAAGAGTATTGCCCTTTAGGTATGACCTAGGGGGTCAACTGATCACCACCGTCTCACGACAGTAATGTCAAACTCTAGTCAGCCAATCATTACCGATATATGTTGACCAGTTGACAGTAACAATATTACTTCCCAATTGTATTCATTTTAATGAGACTTAAACATGTGATCATCATGATCAATAGTCGTGATCGCATTATTGTCGGAGGACACATATTCCAACAATCTCCCACTTGTCCTCGACAAGTGTGCGTCACCAATTTTCTTGTCCTATTACTATCTCCCACTCAATGCAAGGTGTCTTTCAGGTCGTACTTGCAAGTGATCATATCGAGAGTGGTTTCCTCGATCTGGAGAATAACTGATTGACCGGATTTATCCACTCTGGATACCTTCCGAGCGTGGCCACGCATTTCCAGTTCATTACTCCTCGAGTGGCCCTGAGATATTGTTATAACCCTGACTAGGGGTGGACAATTCCTATCGCACTCATTCCCTTCGACTAGCCACAGCCATCATAACCCAAAATATGCCCATTTGACCCCATTTACGAAGGTCGTAGTAACACAAATCAAAGTTAATCAAATCGTGCCATCTTAGGAGAATAGTCTTTAGTCAAAAGAATCGACTCATTTGAATACTATAGTAGCTCTCGCCACGACCAGGCTATATAAATTTGCCAGAACTCTATAAGCGGTCATTAGGCCCGACAAAAAGTTCCGAACAGTCTGCCTATGTGATCGACTAGTCATCTCACATGACTCTATGGCACTTGAACTTGCCATCAATCGCATCACACTCTAGTCACTTCGAGACGTCACCTCATATAAGTAACTATGGGCAAAAACAATGTTAATCCATGTTCACTTTAACGGGGTTCAATTGTCTCTACAACCCATTTGGACATAACAGTGTACAAGGTGAGTTAATAATAACTCAAACGACAAATGTCGACATCACACTCGGGTAGTCAATATCATATTACAACCTTGTGATGTATATCATAAGTGTAAACACTCATTGATTGCAATAGAAGTTTAACATCCCATGTGTCCATGTGTTCAAACTTCTTACACTTGCAATCTCCTTCACATTCATGTTCTCTCTCATAGCATGAATCTTACCAAGTACACATCAAGGTTCACGACCTTGGTTTTGGTTCTTTAACTTGAAAGAACTTTCTTATCGACTATCACATAACGAATGAATTTGTGGTGAATAACATAACTTGTACTGATCAAGTATTTCATCCACACACAATGCACTAGGTGTATGTTTTATAGAATCTTGTAACAATTTGTCAAGATCATTAGCTTAGTACTTCTCACAAGTCCTAGCTTAACTAGGAAAGATTATCTTGAATAACCTCTTATTCAACCAAGCATCTTTCCATAAACTTCTCATTTCTCCTTTTAGGCTTGAAAGATTTGGGATTCTCATAAATCCTCATGTGTGCTCGGATTTTCTACAATATGTGCAACCTCTTGACACACAATAGAACATTCCGTCAATCACTGAAATCGCTCATCGGATTCTACTTGAGAATTCATGACGTTTCTATTATGGCTTACCAATCAATCATCATGCTCTTATGCATATGATTCATAATTGGACATGTATATGATTATTCTAATGGCGGAAACATTAGTTACTAATAATCATGAGATCAACCGTTCATAGGTTCAATGAACGACCATGACTGCTAATGGTAATTCCATTTTCATCTACATGAATAACCTATGTGAATGTTGATATGATGTGTATCTCTTAATACTAATCCAACATCTCTTGATGTAATTGGATTCATCATTGTCCATTTTCATCCAGAATTGAAAAACTCAAAAGCTTCTTCATGAAAGAAGGTATTAGCTCGTCATTCTTTAATGAGTGATGAGTTGTAAACATTTAAGAATGATAGCTCCCACTAAATTCCATGTTTTCACATGAGAATTTCTTAACTCCCACTCAATTCTACACATTTCGAAATTGACTTCTCAATCGAAATTTATCAAGAATTGAAATATAAATTGCATTGCCAAGTTATTAGGATGAAACCATATATGTTCCCATCATATCCCTTCAAAATGCCTATTTTGAAGTGGTCTCATCTTAACCTTACGGAAAAGATTTTAAATCTCCAACACACTCATGTCATAATGATGTGTAGCAATGTCATTATTCAAGTATAAACAATATCTAGAATACGTCCTTCGCAAATACCCTTTTGGAAGGAGGTTTAACCATTTCATAGGGAGGTTAATCAAAGACATTTGCGTGGTTGAAACTTTGGCCATTGAAGATATCGGTATATCAATTTTGCAACTCGATCATAACTAGTATGTTACTTTGATTCATTTAGGCTCTTAAGTAAATCTCATGGTTGAAACTATTGGTCAAATTGTTTCATAAACTCAGTCAAAAACTTGTTGAGACTTTACATTAGTCATTTTCTTCCAAAACTTTCTTTTGGTCTCCTCGTGTAGTTATCTTGAGAATATACTATTATGTTAACTACACTTGGTCTCTTCAGTCATATAGAATTAACTTGAGACCATAGATCTCATCTATTCGGCATACTATATAAATAGATATACCATCATTCAAATCATTTTCTCTTGCGTAGATCTTCATTTACACAAGTACACAATTTTAATCTTGCCTTGTGTGTTGTGTCCTCATTTTTCTCCCACTCTATCTTTAGAATAAATACACTAAACATTCAAAGATAGCATATGAGACACAAATTAATGATGTTGAATTATAAGGAGAACTACCTCATAGGTAGACCAATTGATTTCATATGTGTTCTTGGTGATTGACATACTTTTAAGAGAGTTCATAGACTCAAAATCACTTCATAAATGATCATACACAAGCCTTAAGCATGTGGACATATAATGAAACCCGTCATTATATTTGTCTATTAGATCACCTTTAAGTGAATAATCTTATGTTTCAAAACGCAAGCATTTAAAGATGAAATTTTAGAACATAAAGGATAAATGATAAAAACGGGTGACTTGGGTTGCAAACCAAGTCACCATCATCCAAAATACAAACCATTATCCAAAATACCTTTCCATGTCGAACATGGAAACTTAAAGTTCTAAAAATTCAAAACATAACTTAAAATAAGACAATGAAAAACAAAGCTCCACAAAAGCTATCCTTAGCTTCTCCATGGTTTCTCATGCTTGTTTTTCTTTTCCCTTGTCTTTGCTTGGTGGAGGCCCTATTTACAATAAAAAGGGAGATAGATTATCACAACTTTGCATCATAATACCATAGTTGAATTTAGAAACATAAAAGAAGGTTAGTCATTTACCTCTTTGGAGTGATCTTTCCAGCTTTGATATCACCAAGGTATTTGGAACAATTTCTTTTCCAATGTCCCATGCCATTACAATAATGGCACTTATCAAGAGGACCCTTCTTGACTTTGGAGGTGCTAGCTTCACAAGACTTAGCTTTGGTGAATGTGGGAGCTTGCTTTTTACCCTTCTTTCCACTCTTCTTGAACTTCCCCTTACTCTTTGCGCTTATGTTAAGCACATCCTTGGGAGGGTTCACATTTAACCCCATGTCCCTCTCGGCTTGCACAAGTAACTTGTGCAACTCCTCAAGAGACACATCCTTGTCTTGCATGTTGAAATTCACCCGGAATTGCACATATGCCTTGACTTTGGACAAGGAGTGTAGAATCCTATCTACGATGAGTTCTTTAGGGATTTCAACCTTTTGAATTTTCAAGGTCTCGACAAGCTCCATGAGTTTGAGCACATGAGGGCTAACCTTTTGGCCCTCTTTGAAGTCGAGATCAAAGAATGCCATGGCCGCCTCATATTGGACGATCCGCGGAGTTTGTGAAAACATGGTCACAAGTTTGGAGTAAATCTCATTAGCATTGCCCATTTTGAAGGCTCTCCTTTGGAGGTCCGCCTCCATCGCAAATATTAAGACATTTTTCATTGCGGCGGACTCCTTTTGGTAAGCCTCATATGCTTCCCTAGTGGCCGCGGTGGACCTAGTGGAGGGTTCGGGTGGAGAGGCCTCGGTAAGGTAACGAAGCTTGTCGTCACCTTCGGCGGCTAATTTGAGTTGGGCATCCCATTCGTTGAAATTTGACCCATTCTTTTCAAGTTTACATCGATCCATAAAGGATCGGAGCCAAGACGAACTAGCGAGTGGTGTAGCATTAGGAGTTGGTGTTGCCATTTGTTATGAAAAAGAAGTGGTCTACAAAACAAAATATAAGGAGTAAAACAATTGTCGTTTTACTAATACTCGTAAAAATGTATGATTTAAACAAGTTTTATGCATTTTTCTAGTGACCTCTACCCAACTAGAATAAATGATTCCAAGACCCAAATTCATATTAACTTAGGGCACGGTGTGCCGAAATACCCCTTATTAACATAACTCGGTGGATTAACCTTTTAATCGATTCTACTTTTAGAACTCTTAGTCGATGATGTTTTCATTAATATTCATCTCTAGCCCGAAACACATCCGGAAATCGTCGTGAATACTTTCGTTGAGTACAACCCAAATTTCGAATAAATGTGTCCATAATCCAAACCCATATAAATTTAGGGCACGGTGTGCCGAAATACCCTTCATTAACATGAACTCGGTGGATAAACATTCATCACCCACTTCCCCTACGTAACAAGGTTTGTACCCCGGTGTGGCCGAGTGCACTCCCTCGCGAAATAGGTTTTCATGGTTTCTACTATTTGGTAAGGCTATGGCTCAATTGATTGTTTTAGCGAGAGGTCATGTCAAATTATTATCTATCACGTTTTAAGTGAACTAAAGCGGTGAACTACGATAATTATATTTGACACGGTCGATAAACTCGATAAAAAGACAATGCATGTTTAGTTATGGCGATTTAGCGATGCATGTGACATAAAATAAAATGCAAGCATAAAAATAAATAAATAAATCCTAGTATGGCCTTCCTAAAATAGAAAACTATTTAACTATTACAAATTCGGAAACCAACTCCATTGGTCCCTTGAACTCCGGTTGTGGCACGCATCTCGAGGTAACACCGTCTTTATGTATCGCCATTCTTGAAGAAATCCGTCTTTTGGAACTCCGGAATGAATATAATTACATAATAAATTACATAATTTCCTATTATACATTTGTAACTAAAATAAAATAAATCTATTAAATTACAAAACGGTGATACGAGATCACAATAAAAATTACAACCGAATCGATATTCCCATACATTTCGGGAAATACCAATTAAAATCTAAGGCCATACTAAGTAAAAATTACATAATTCAAAATTACATAAATAGAGATTATGACAATCATAAAGAAAATGCAGCATTATAATATGTATGAACATGCTCAATTTTTATGCTAAATCGCCTTTAAATAGCCAATATCATATATTACTCGGTTTTTACGGATTTGCGTGATTTCAACATTTTATAATCACAAAAATACATAAACTCATATTTATGCATAAGTTAATTACCCTAACCTCTTAGGACTCAAAATATAGTCTTCACTAATAATTTGACCATAATTAACTTTTATTTACAAAATTGTTCATAAATGGGCCAAAAATTACAAAAATAAGCTATTAAACTTCAAATAAACCACAAAAATTCAAATAAATTCAAAATTTGAAATTTAAATTCATGAAAATTCTGGAAAAATTCCATGACACTCATAATGTTCAAAATCTTAGGTTAAAAAGTTCGAAAATTTTCCGGAAAAACAATGTTGCGGTTTATCGATTTTAATAAAATAATCATAAAAACATGGAAAAATTATTTTCATTAACTTTTTAATTTTAGATCTGAAAAATGTAATAAAATGCAACATTAGACGTTTTTCCTAAGTCATAGATTATGTTTTATTAATTTTCCACTAATAATGTCACTATTTATGCTATTTTTCTTCAAAAATTCATAAATCATGCAAAGAGACTTATTTATAGCCAATAATTTTACACACATCTTGTAAAATTGCGTGTGACAACATATTAATTTTCAATGACCAGATTCGAAATTTAACTCACATTAACCTATTTTTCACTTAAATCCGAATTTAATAATGAAAAAATCATTTTTCGAGCATAACTAGTCCAAAAATTATGAAAATTTACAGGTTATCTCAAAATAATATATGTGACAACATATCCAAAAATCAAGTGAAAATTCGAAGTATAGCTAATTTTAGACCAAAAATGACATTTTTACTCATAAAATCGTATTTAAATGCCATTATTGTAAATTATGAACAATAAAAATCCGAAAATTAACCAAAATGTCCTAAAACATTTTAGGACCAGAAATATTAACATACATGTAATAATTTCGTGATATATCATAATAACACAAATTTTACAAGTTTTATTTATAACTCGGAAAAACTTTTAACCAATTTGCATGCAAACAACCGTGGCTCTGATACCGATTGAAGGAAATGTAGATTCATATACATACTAACATATTCAAATATGTTATAATTAATTTGTCATAAAATTAAAACGGATTTTATGCATGCAAACAATAATAAAATAGAGGAGAAATCATGTCCTTACATTGATGGATTTCGGTTATTAGGGCACAAAAGAGATCACCTTTCTCTTTTGATCTTGAGCTTTCCCTTATGGATGAACAAGATCTAAGTATAAGATCTCTCCCCAAGCTTTATACCCAAGGCTTCTCTTAATTTAATTAATATTACAAATACTAGTATAATATTAATCAAGGTAGAAAATTGAACCAAAAACTTTTATAAAACACTTATATGTTTCGGTTTTTATGAGAGAAGAAGAGAGGATTTTTCTTCTCACTAGAACTATATTTTTTTTTGGATGATAGATTGGATTGAATAATAATACATAACACTTAGTATATTATTAGGTAAAATTATAAGAAAAACAATGATGAGTTTTTTTCTTCCCAAAACCGTGTAAGAGGAGGAATAAAGGGAAGCCAATGCATGGACTTATTTGTCTTCACAATGCACCATAGGCTTGCATGGCTACTAAAGCAAAACAATCATTATGTTTAGCTACTAATTAAACAATTAATTAGCTTAATCCTCTTCCTATATTTCGGTCCATTTGGTAATATGGAATCCATATTATATTTGTCAATTGTCAATATGTCACATGTCATATGTGACATAAATTTGTTATGTAATTTTTAACATATTAAAAATCAACGTATTAATAAAAATACGTCACATACAAAAACCGACTTAGTAATTATATAATTACTTGTGCCAAAATATTTTACCATATATAAATTACAACTGATTGTATTTATAACAATTCATCCAATTTAATTGTTACATTAAACAATTATTTCATCCGAGTAATGATACAATTCAATTACTCAGACCGTATTATATTTAATCACATTTCAATATGATACGTAAATTTTACTTCCAAAATCGTCCGTCAATTTTCAAGTAATTTAATTTACTCGTAACGTTATACGATTAATTAAATAATCAATTAAGAGTATTGCCCTTTAGGTATGACCTAGGGGGTCAACTGATCACCACCGTCTCACGACAGTAATGTCAAACTCTAGTCAGCCAATCATTACCGATATATGTTGACCAGTTGACAGTAACAATATTACTTCCCAATTGTATTCATTTTAATGAGACTTAAACATGTGATCATCATGATCAATAGTCGTGATCGCATTATTGTTGGAGGACACATATTCCAACATAATGTTTGTGTAGGCGCCTGTGTCAATCAGGCACCTCTTCACCAGGTGGTTGGCTATGTCCAAGTGGACTACCAGTGGGTCGCTGTGAGGGGCGATGACTCCCTCGTAATCCTTCTTCCCAATAGTTATATCGGGGATGTTGGAAGCGGGAGTCGCTGTGTTGGGCACGAAGTTGATGGCCTGATACAGCTCATTCAGGTGCCGTTTGTGCCCATGAGCGGACCCACCGTTCTCGTTGCCCCCGATGACAACATGGATTACTCCTATCCGTTCGAAGACGGATTTCTTATCTGAACCGTCGGTCTTTTGGCCTTTGGCAACATACTTGCCGAGGCTCCCTTTCCGGATTAGTTCTTCAATGGCATTCTTTAGATGTCGGCAGTTGTCAGTAAGGTGACCGGTGTGGCCGTGGTACCTACAGTACTGGCTCGTGTCACCGTCACTCCTCGGCCTGGGAGGCCTCTCCCACTTCTGACCCTCGCTCTTGCTCAGGGTGAAAACCTCGGCGGCAGACACGGCCAGGGGGGTGTGATCATTGTACCGCCTCTGGCGGTTCGTTTCCGAACTCCCCCCGGCGTCCGCCGAGTTCTGTTTCCTGGTGGACCTGTCAGACCGTGACCTATTACCGTCACGGCGTCTTTCATCCGGGTTGTCCTCCCGGCGGCTTTTTCTTTCTGAGTGCTCGGCCTCGCTGGGGCCTACCCAGGTCTTGTGGTAGTCCTCCACCTTAATGGCTTGATCGGCCATTTTCCTGGCGGAGTCTAACCTTTGGCCGCCGCACTTAATGAGCTCATTCTTTAGGTCTCCTCTCGGGAGGCCTTTCATCAGCGCGAAGGCTGCCAGTTCGCTGTTCAGCTCACAGATCTGCTGAACCTTGGCGTCGAACCTCTTCACATAGCTCCGTAGAGACTCGCCCCCCTCCTGCCTAATAGTTAGGAGGTCCGATGTCTCCACGGCCCTTCTCTTATTGCAAGAGTACTGGGCTAGGAAGGCGTCCCTTAGGTCGGCGTAATAAGATCCGAGCCGTCGGGCAGCCCTTTGTACCAACTCTGAGCCATCCCATGCAAGGTCGTTGGGAAGACTCGGCACCAGACTTCATCGGGTTGTTCCCACACCGACATGTACGACTCAAAGGCCTCGGCATGGTCGGTGGGGTCGCTATCTCCTTTGTATGTGAACGCCGGCAATTTTAGTTTGGTTGGCATGGCGGTGTCAAGGACATAGGCACTGAGGGGCTGTCTGACCACGTGTCGAATGACACGCGGCGATCGGCTCCTCGCATTCCTAGTCCGGCTCCTCTCCTCGTACTGGGTGGGGCTTCTCCTCCGACTATGGTAAGTCGGGCTTCTTCTCCGACTCTGACGAGTCGGACTTCTTTCATTCCTCTGAGGCAGGCCTCGTCGGTGCCGCGGGAAGGACTTAGGTCTACCACTGGCACTCTGGGCTCCTGCGGCGTCTTGACGGGGCCAGCTTCTTCCAGTGCTCCATTCAGGTCTCTTGGAGTCACATTCTGGGCCCTGGTCTCCTGGACGGGTTCCGCCGCTCTTGTCGGTGTGACAGTGTGAGCCGGCGTACTAGCAATTATGTCCAGGAGTAGCTTCAGCGTTGCTGCATCAACCACATGTCCCATGATGGTGACCTGGTCGGCGGGCAGCGGCATATCTTGTTCCTTTGGCATCCCGTTCGTCGTATTAGTGATACGGCCGGTGGGGGACTGCCCGATTTCTGAGTTGTGGAATGTGTCGTCTTGGTAGAATTTGTTTTCCACCAACACCTTCTCTGGTTGTTTTGACATCTTCTTAGCTTTTTGGGTGGGTTTTTGTTTTGTTTTTTTTTTGTTTGGGAATGAATGTGACTAGCTTCTAGTATCTCTTCCTCATAGACGGCGCCAATTGTTCCGGGTGTAATTCCAAAGTAGTTATAAGTGACCACCCGTGCTTGTAGAATGACGTCTTTGGTTGAATCCTCCTTGCGGTCTCCTGAAACGATAAACAAACTGAGGGCTCGGCTTTGGGCCGAGCGAACTCACTCCGACGCTCAAGTCAGTAAACTTAGAAAGATAAGTTGTTGTTACTTGGCAAAGTATATATTGTAGAGAGATAAGGAAGATATTACCAGATGAATAGTGATTCTTAGGTTCAATTGTGGATCCTTTACTCAATGAGAGTAGAGGAGTATTTATAGACTTTCACCTTTTGTCACGTAGTGGCCAAGTGGCCAAGTGGCTAGCAGGTGGAAAGACTTACTTACCCCTCGGCCGAGGGACCCATGGCAGGCCGGCGGACCCTGTTGATTCACCGCCGAGGGGTCTTGGATATGAGTTCGCGGATGTGTGCCCCTTTTGGTTGGTTGCCCGGCCGGGACCCATCTGACAGGCCGACAGGCTGCGTCGGTTAGGTTGTCTAAGCCGTTGACTTGCTGTGGATATCTTTGACCTTGCCCAATATGTTGACTGGTCAGCGGGTGCAGAATATGCCCCATCAATTGTTATTATTATTGTTATTATTGTTGTTATTATTATTGTTATTGTTATTGTTATTGTTATTGTTATTGTTATTGTTATTGTTATTGTTATTGTTATTGTTATTGTTATTGTTATTGTTATTGTTATTGTTATTGTTATTGTTATTGTTATTGTTATTGTTATTGTTATTGTTATTGTTATTGTTATTGTTATTGTTATTGTTATTGTTATTATTATTGTTATTATTATTATTATTATTATTATTATTATTATTATTATTATTATTATTATTATTATTATTATTATTATTATTATTATTATTATTATTGTTTTAGCAGGATTTTCCCTGAATGGGTCCGGCTTGATTGAGAAATAAGATGGGTATCTAGCTCTATATGTTTGGAGTATTTATAAATGAATTACAAAGAATAACTATATGAAAAGAATAATGCTTATGCTATTTGAATAAACTGAATACAAATTTGGTAATTGGATGATCGTAAAATAACAAGTAGTGAAGTAATCTTATATTGATGAATGAATTTACAAATGCTAGATCACAATATTTATAGTCATAATCATGAACGTTGTATTGATCTCCAACGTTCTTCTCTTTTGTCGGGGTTGTTGCCGGATTAATAGGGCGCATTCCCTATTAATTCGGTTGACTGGTTCTTCTCCAACTGATTCTTAGCCTTTTCCCCTTTTGCACATCTAAGTTCATGGATGATGTAGTCCCATAACTAGTCTTGGTCCTCCTTGAGAATAGGACACGGTTATTTGACTTATACAACTGTATTTCTTGTTTATCTTCTTAATCCAGCCTACTTTAATAATCTGCCAAGCTATTCTATACTGACCATCAGGCTTCTCTTCCAGGTTTTAGTAGCCTGCTTGCCGTAATATTCTTCAACAACTAAATAATAGTTAGATTTGTCCGGTCTTTGTTTTCTTCAATCAGCCTTGTAAGGTCAGGCCAGGTTATGGTCAGGCCAGGTTATGGTCAGGCCAGGTTAATCTGGGCCTAACAATTGCCCCTTGACATTTTACCCGTGCTGGATCAGGCCAGGGGTGAGATGTCAATTTTACCGGGTTGAATAATAAAGAGACTTACACATAATCAATGACTCTTAGACTCCTAGTTACCGTTGAACACTATAACGGCTAGGTGATGTCATGCTGAGAGTTTTGCAATCCCTAGGGTTTTCATACCGTTATAGATTTTCTATAAATACGGTATTTA
Organism: Silene latifolia; assembly: GCF_048544455.1. Lineage (NCBI taxonomy): Eukaryota > Viridiplantae > Streptophyta > Magnoliopsida > Caryophyllales > Caryophyllaceae > Silene > Silene latifolia. The sequence goes on along the minus strand of NC_133527.1, from coordinate 138,170,150 downwards.
GGGCGAGGTTATTTTTCACCAAATTTCTTCCACTTTCTTTGCTAAGTATTCTTCTGAAATTCTCCTCTATTTCCCAGGAACTTTGTTCTGCTAATTTATACTTTCTAAATAATTCCAATTTCATCACAATAAATCGAACATTCAGAGATATGGGAGCCAAGAAACGTCCGCATCCCGAAAGATCTGCTGCTTTGTTGAGCCTGAACCCACGAGACATCCAAGAGGAAGAGGTGAGGGAAATTGATTCTCCGCTCGTCTTTGTGGCTTTCAAGTATCGGGATTCTGTTTTTCTTGCTCTTCAATCTCTCGGATTCTTCCTTTCGAGGAAAACTTGATAAAGACAAACTATGACAAGATTCTAAGGGAGAAGAAAATAATTCGAGAATCAATCGAGGTATGGATCCCGAGTCTTGTCCGGTCGGGGCTAATCTGGGCATCACCTGGTGGTTCGTATTTTTGAATGGGCGTTCAAAGCAGGTTGTAAGTTACCTTTCACTCCCTTAATGATTGACACCATTCGTGCTATGGAGGTGTCACCTTTTCAGATTATGCCAATGGTTTGGAAACTTGTCCATTCTATTGAAAATTTATGTGCTAAACATAATCTTGTAATTACTATTAATGATATCAAGGCAGTATATCATATGAAAAATCCTGTTGATGGTCGCTTTAATTTGAGAATAAAATCGAAAATGTCTCCATTAATTACTAACCTGGACTCTGGAGATGATAAAAATTGGGCAAAGACTTTCTGTTTGTCCGGATGAGACTTTGGGATCGGGCTTTGATTATACGAGATATCCTCCTTGGAGAGTGGTAGGTTCCTTGTACTTTTTATTTTGCAATATATATTACATGGAATTACTGGATTTTGATTCTTACCTGTGTAACTTTGACGGTTTTGCAGCTCCGATTGGAGTTGTGATCCTCTTGATGAGGAGAATTTGTTTCCGGGATAGAGGCTTTCCTTGCTATTCTGAGGAGGAGAGGACTGGCCAGCTAGTTTGGGCAAGGAGTTGTTGCCCGGTATATGAAGACCAAGCCGATCGGGGTTAGAGTGCCCAAAGGCAAGCCTAGTTCTCTTTGCTCTTTCTGTATGTCTTCGTATGCTTTTATGTTGGCCGTTATGTTCCTGTCGTTCTTTGTTTGATACTCACGTATTTTTTTATATATTCAGTATTTAGGTCTTCTCCTAGGCTGGCCAGCTTTTCTGCAAAGGATTTGAAGGCTGGGGTGGCTAGGATTGCTGAACAGTCCAAGAGCCAGGAGACTAGTGGAAGTGACAAAACGCTTGATATCCTGGTTTCGAGGTTCGGACCTCCTCAAGATCCTCCCAGGGTAATGTCACCGGAGATCGTCCAGGCTCAGAAAAGAAAGAGGGAAGATGTTATCCTGGAAGAGGAGGAGGGAGAGAAACAGCCTATCCCGGCTCAACCACACAGGAGTATAAGGCAAGTGCCTGCTAGGATTGATGACATGGATGATGCCCGGGCACGGATAGATGAGTTTTCTGCAAAGATGAGCGACCAGCTATTGTCTGCTAGTACCCTTGAGTCGTCTACCAGGGTGGTTTCTATTCTGACTTCTCTTGTAACAAGGGCTGCTGAACTTGCTTCCCAGGCTAGGGAGGTTAGTTGTAAAGGGATATTTTTTAATTGTTCATGTGCTTTTTGTTTTGCCTTGTATTTGGCTGATTGATTTTGTATGTATGTAGGGGTTGGATGCCGGGCTGGCTACTTCTTGTCAGCTTAGAGACGCCCAGGCTAGGGTTTCTAGTTTGGAGGAAAAACTGGATAAACTTAATCGTGACCTGCACACGTCCAGGGGTAATGAAGTGGTACTTCAATCTCAGTTGGGGACAGCTAGGGAGTCAACCAGGGTGTATATAGTTTGTGAGGTGGTGCGAAAAATGCCGAGAAGGTTGTCAGTGGAGTTGGAGGCCGAGAAGCGAGGCAATGCAGGATCGGTTGAGAAACAATGAGGAGCTTGTCTTTGAAAAGGAATTGGTGGAGGCAAGGTTGGTGATCTTTGCTCAATACTTCTTCGGGAAAGGCCGGGTTGATGCTATGAGAGATCCAGAATCCGACCGGGCTAACTGGAATCCGGACCGGGATGAGACGACTTTGGACGCTCGAGTATCCGATTTGGCCAGTATGGGTCAAGAAGAAGAAGTGGATTCTCCTCCTTCCAAGGCAAAGTCTGGTGATCAGGAAATGGTGGATGGTTGTGAGTCGGTTACTGGCTCAAAAATAACTTAGTTTTGTTTTTCTTTTTGGTTTTGGTCTAACCGGGGGGGAATGTCCCTGGAATGGATGGTTATTAGGTGTGTGGCAAGGCCAATTATTTTGAATGAATAAATATTTGGTCAGATTTTCTTCTTGTGTATTGAAAAGGTGATGTTGATGTCTCTTGGATCGCGCGATTATTCGATTTCGATCGAGCCGCGATTATTATCTTGATCGCCGATTATTATTCGGATCAGGCGATTATTATCTTGCCGGATCTCGCCGATTTAATGTGTTATGGGTGGGGTTGTTGCCATGCGGAGGGCTTATGTCCCTTGCCATGCGGAGGGCTTATGACCCATTTATGTCATCTGATCCAGGAATAGATTTTCCAGGTTTGTATGTTGAGCTCAGTATTATAAGGCTTGTTTTGCAACTGAATTTTGGATATCAGTTGGGTATTAGTTAAATGTTGGTGGGGGTAGCCCCCAATCTTTAAGATTTGTTTTAAATAAAATGCAGTATGTAAAAACAAGTATTGAAGATTCTACTTGGTAGAGATATGGGAACATAGATCAGTATTTTGGCACGTAATTTTGAGGAAATCATATATTGCATTTATTCACGTAATGGTAAGTATCATACATGTAATTTCATATCAAGCTAGGCAGGAAATGTGAACACGAAATTTATACCTGAACCGGGAGATTTATTTTATATGTGAAATAATTTTAGGTGTGCAATGTTCCAAGCTCTTGGGATCATCTCGCCTTCCAGGGTTTGTAATCTGTAGGCTCCCTAGCCGACTATTGAGTCAATTAGGTAGGGACCTTCCCAGGTTGGGGCCAATTTGCCAGCATTCTTTTCTTTTGTGTTTTGGAAGACTTTCCTGAGGACAAGGTCTCCTACCCTGAATACCCTGGCTTTGTGGTCTTGTTATAGCTTTTCGCAACTCTTTCTTTGGTATCTTGCTAATCGATCTTTGGCTGCATCTCTTAGCTCTTCTGTTAGGTCCAGGTGTCCTCCATTAGAGGTATATTGCTTGTTATTGTATTCAGGCTGCATCGGGTGATGGAACGTCCACCTCGGTGGGATTCTCGCTTCACATCCATAGACCAAGGAGTAGGGGGTTTGGCCTGTGGATGTTTTAGGTGTGGTTCTGTCAGCCCAAAGGACCAGGGGGAGTTCTTCAGCCCATCTGCCTTTCCTTTTTTCCAGCTTTTTCTTTGTGCAGCTGATTACCACCTTATTACCGGATTCTGCTTGACCGTTGGCTGTTGGATATCCTGGTGTGGATGTCACCACATTGATGTTCCATTGAGCACAGAAGGCTGCTATTCTTTTTCCCACAAATTGCGTGCCATTATCACATACTATTTCAGAGGGGATGCCATATCTACATATGATGTTGTGTTTAATGAATGCTATGACATCCTTCTCCTTGACTTGCCTGTATGATTCAGCTTCTATCCATTTGGAGAAGTAATCAGTCATTGCTAGCATGAAAACCTTTTGTCCGGGCGCTTGAGGTAGTTGTCCTACTATATCCATGCCCCACTTCATAAATGGCCATGGTGCGGATATGGAATGTAGTTCCTCAGATGGCTGATGGATATATGGTCCGTGAATCTGACAAGCTTTGCATTTAGAGCTAAAATCCAGGCAATCGGCTGTCAAGGTAGGTCAATAATAACCTGTTCTGAGTACTTTGCTTGCCAGGCTTATTCCACCTTTGTGATTTCCACAGTATCCTTCATGGATTTCTGATAATATCTGCTCAGCTTCCTGTGGTTCCAGGCATCTGAGGTACGGCCCGGCCTGCGATTTCTTAAAAAGCACGTTGTCAATAATAATATATGAAGCAACTTTTATTTTTAGTGCTCTGGCATCTTGCTTATTTAAGGGAAGGATTCCTGTAGTAGTGATCATAGTAGGGTTTTGTCCAAGAATTAGCAATGTAGATTGGGAAACTTTCATCTTGTTTATTTATTGCAGGTTCTAATAAATGCACGATGGGTATTTTGTCGAAGTCAAGGGGACTAAAGTTGGATCCTAGGCCGGCTAGAGCATCGGCCTGGGTATTCAAAGCCCTGGGAATTTGGTCAATATTAAAATTTCGAAATTTACCTTTTAAAATTTGGACAACGTCCAGATAAAGCATCATTTTGGGGTCTTTTGCAGTATATATCCCATTTACTTGGTTGGAGATAAGAAGGGAATCGAGACGTACCTTTAGGTTTTGCACACCAAGGTCAATACATACCTTTAGTCCGGCTATCAGGGCTTCATATTCTGCCTCATTGTTGGTAGCCTCAAATGCACAGCTTATAGCCTGTACTATCTTATCCCCCTGTGGCGATTTTAGTACGAACCCTAGTATTATGCCCCTCATGTTGGCTGCACCATCGACGAATAGGGTCCATTCTAGGTCTGTTTGGTCATTTGGTCGGTTTATTCACTTCTTTTATTAGGTCGGGTTCTAGGGTCGGACTAAAATCAGCCACAAAATCTGCTAATGCTTGTGACTTAATTGTTGTCCTTGGTTCAAATGTTATATTGTATGTGCTTATTTGGATTGACCATTTGCACATTTGTCCAGGACAATTCGGTTTCCTAACTACGAGACTTGATAGGAAGGTTGGTTCGACTATTATAGGGTGGCTTTCAAAATATGGTCTTAATTTTGTGCAACTCATAATTAAAGCTAAAACATATTTTTCTAGTAGGCCATACCGATCTCTCGCATCAATGAGACTTTTACTTACATAATAGATAGGGTCTTTGTTGTCCGTCTGCTTCTTTGACCAGGATCGCACTGACAAAGAAGATTTGTGGTCGCAATGGTATCTGTCGGGGTTCATCTTTTTGGTTTTGCCAGCAAGGGGGAGAGGATAGATATATTTTCAGGTCTTCAAAGGCGGCTGATGATCGGGGTCCATTGAAAGTCCTTGTTCTTCCTTAGCGAGGTTATAAAACGATTTGCATCTTTCGATGATCTTGAAATGAATCTGTTCAGGGCTGCTATTCTTCCGATCAGCTTTTGTATGTCTTTATTTGTCTTTGGTGGTTCTAGCTCCAGGATAGCTTTGATCTGTTCAGGGCTGGCTTCTATTCCTCTTTTTGTCACCATGTAGCCCAGGAATTTGCCTCTTTGAGACTCGAAGTGGCATTTTTGTGGGTTGAGCTTCATATTGAATTTTTCTAGTATTTGAAAGGCTACTTCCAGGTCTTTGACGTGGTCTTCTGCCTTTTTTAACTTGACTACCATGTCATCTATGTAGACTTCCATGGTGTCTCCTATCTGATCTTTGAACATCATGTTGACTAGCCTTTGGTAGGTTGCACCTGCATTTTTTAATCCAAAGGGCATAGCAGTATAACAATATATACCTCTTTCAGTGATGAAAGCTGTGCTTTCCTGGTCTGCTGGGTGCATTTTTATCTGATTGAATCCGTTGGAGGCATCCATGAATGTCAACATTTCGTGGCCTGCAGTGGCATCTACCATTGCATCGATGTGTGGTAGTGGAAATGGATCTTTTGGGCAAGCTTTGTTTAAGTCGGTGTAATCTACACAGACTCTCCATTTACCATTTTTCTTTTGGACGACTACCACGTTTGAAAGCCAGTCAGGGTACATTACTTGCTTGATCATTCCCATGTCCAGTAACTTGTCAACTTCTTGGTTGATGATTTCATGCCTCTCTGCAGCAAATTTTCTTCTCTTTTGCTGTACAGGCTTAAAGGATTTGTCAATGTTTAACTTATGAGTAATAACATCAGCATCTATACCAGTCATATCAAAATGTGACCAAGCAAAACAAGACATTTTAGTTTTAAGAAAGCTGGCCAGATTTGGTCTGATTGAATCGGGTGCATCTGACCCTACGAGTACTTTCCTGTCAGGGAATTCTGGGTCTAATATGACCTCTCCTGTTTCCATCTGTGATTGTGCTATAAATTCTTCCCTGACAGGTGACTTTAATTGCTATGCAAGGGACTTACCTGGCTTTGAGGGTTGCAAAGCCTGAGTGTAACATTCCTGAGCTGTCCTCTGTTCTCCCCTGATGGTGGTTATCCCCCATTCTGTTGGAATTTTCACGCATTGATGGTATGTTGATGGGATTGCTTTGACATTGTGGATCCATGGTCTGCCCAGGATTACATTATACGAGGATAGGCAATCCATTACTCCAAATCTCTCATATGAAGCCACGCCTTCCACATAGGTAGGTAAGCTGATTTCTCCCAAGGTGTTCTTTGTTTCTCCTTGAATCCAACCGGGACGCTGGATTTCTTGATGATCTTCCCTTCGTCTATCTTCATAGCTTTAAGGACGTCAAGCATTACCAGGTTGATTGAAGCGCCTCCGTCCATCGGATTCTTGACACCTTTCTTTGTGCCGATTTGCATGGTGATTACCAGGTGTCATGGTGTAGATCGATATTCCTTGGAGATCCGAGTCATCAAAGGTAATAGCAGGCAATGACTTGGGCCTGGGAGGAGGTTGGAGTCTGGATTCCCTGGATATTCTTTTGGCGAGTGGTCGGTCGGACCATGATTTCGATCCTCCATTTATGAATTTGACTTCATAGATGGGGGGGAGGAGGAGGAGGGTCTCTGTTGCTTCCGAGTCTCTCTTGTTTTGTCCTTCATCTTTGTTCTTTGGCTGTTGGATTATGTCTTTCAAGTAGCCTTTCTTTAGAAGATATGCCACCTGTTTCCTGAGTTGGATGCATTCCTCTGTGGTGTGTCCGATGTCCTGATGGAAGTCACACCATCTGGTTGGATCTTTCCTGGGGTTATCAGATTTCTTTGGCCATCTAACTGTGTCTCCCAGGTTTTCCAGGCGTTTGATTAATCCTGCAGTATTAATAGAGAAGTTATATTCGGGAATAGTTGGAAGGCTAGAAAGGTTACCTTTGTGTTCTTGTGCCATATTGACTTGGATCGTTCGGGCCTGGAATAGGGTGCTGATCTGGGATTGCTTCCTTTCTGGTAGGAACTTTTCTTGTTAGTGTGTCCATAGCCTTGCTTTCCTCCAGGATAAGTTCGTTCGAAGTTGAGGTCTTCTTCAATCGACATCTCTAAAGCGATGGATTGAACAGTGGCGAAGGTTGGACATGCTTTCTTGGTCGGATCGCATAGATGTCACTGTCATGCAGGACTCCTTGCCTGAATGCTTCTACCATTTGTTTCTTCATCGCATCCGGGAATGGCCACCTTTTCTTTGACAAATCGGCCGGGAATTCTTTGAGGGATTCTTCAGGAAGTTGCTTTACCCTGAATAGGTTACTGGGTCTCTTGGCCATATCTCTGCTACTTGCGAATTGTTGATTGAAGGCATTGATCAATTCTGCAAAATTCTTGATACCTCCATTTGGGAGATTGATGAACCATTGTAATCTTTGCTCCGGTCAGGGTTGTACCAAAGCCTTTGCACATGCAGACTTGCCTGAGTTCACTGGGTATTGAGGCGACCAACATTTTTGTTTGAATATGGCAACATGATTTTGTGAATCGGAGGTTCCATCATAAGTTCTCATGGATGGAACAGTAAATTTCTTGGGAAGATCAATCTTTGCAATTTCATCTGCAAAGGGTGAATCTGCAAAGTCATCAACTTTTACTTGACCACGTGGTCCGGCACTCCGGGTATATTTTCTATTTTGTTGTGGAGTTTTTGGATTTCCTGAAGCATAGCCATCATTATTGCTGCTTCAGTTTTGTTTGTCTCATCATTGGGAACGGTTGGAGTGCCGGATAATGTATCCTTCTCCGGGGTTCCAAAATTAGAGAAGTCTATATTTTTGATAATGGATGAGAATGGAGTTCTGGTTCGAATCGGTCCCGGAACCCGAAGCCTGATTTTCTAATTTCTTTTTCAGGCTAGACTCAGATTCCTTCAGCCTATTGATTTCTGCTTCAGCCTGAGCTGCCTTCTCTTGGATTGTTTCCAATTCTTTGATCTTGGCCAGGGCAGCCGCTAATTGTTGTTCTGCGGTGATTTCCACCATTTTTGTGTGTGAATATTAAATGAAAGATGATAAGGAGAATTTTATTGGTTGAAGAACTAGATGCCCCACGGTGGGCGCCAATTGTTTTAGCAGGATTTTCCCTGAATGGGTCCGGCTTGATTGAGAAATAAGATGGGTATCTAGCTCTATATGTTTGGAGTATTTATAAATGAATTACAAAGAATAACTATATGAAAAGAATAATGCTTATGCTATTTGAATAAACTGAATACAAATTTGGTAATTGGATGATCGTAAAATAACAAGTAGTGAAGTAATCTTATATTGATGAATGAATTTACAAATGCTAGATCACAATATTTATAGTCATAATCATGAACGTTGTATTGATCTCCAACGTTCTTCTCTTTTGTCGGGGTTGTTGCCGGATTAATAGGGCGCATTCCCTATTAATTCGGTTGACTGGTTCTTCTCCAACTGATTCTTAGCCTTTTTCCCCTTTTGCACATCTAAGTTCATGGATGATGTAGTCCCATAATTAGTCTTGGTCTTCCTTGAGAATAGGACACGGTTATTTGACTTATACAACTGTATTTCTTGTTTATCTTCTTAATCCAGCCTGCTTTAATAATCTGCCAAGCTATTCTATACTGACCATCAGGCTTCTCTTCCAGGTTTTAGTAGCCTGCTTGCCGTAATATTCTTCAACTAAATAATAGTTAGATTTGTCCGGTCTTTGTTTTCTTCAATCAGCCTTGTAAGGCCAGGCCAGGTTATGGTCAGGCCAGGTTAATCTGGGCCTAACAATTATTATTATTATTATTATTATTATTATTATTATTATTATTATTATTATTATTATTATTATTATTATTATTATTATTATTATTATTATTATTATTATTATTATTATTATTATTATTATTATTATTATTATTATTATTATTATTATTATTATTATTATTATTATTATTATTATTATTATTATTATTATTATTATTATTATTATTATTATTATTATTATTATTATTATTATTATTATTATTATTATTATTATTATTATTATTATTACTCCCTCCTATTTACTATATTCTTCCCCTTTCCTTTTTGCACAAGAAATAAGAAAGTGATTTTGGACCACACAAAATACACTGTCCCACCTGTAATTTAATTTGGATCACACAAATCAACCCAAAAAAGGAAATAGGGAAGAAAACGCGAATAATCTGAATAAGAAATAGGGAAGAAAATGATGAATAGGAGGGAGTATTATTATTATTATTATTATTATTATTATTATTATTATTATTATTATTATTATTATTATTATTATTATTATTATTATTATTATTATTATTATTATTATTATTATTATTATTATTATTATTATTATTACTATTATTACTATTATTACTATTATTATTATTACTATTATTATTATTATTATTATTATTATTATTATTATTATTGTTATTATTATTATTATTATTATTATTATTATTATTATTATTATTATTATTATTATTATTATTATTATTATTATTATTATTATTATTATTATTATTATTATTATTATTATTATTATTATTATTATTATTATTATTATACTATTATATGCAATTTACCATATTATTAATATTTATATTTATATTATAACATAATCACCGTTTATTTTTATTATATGAAATACGATTACTATTATTATTTCTTATTATTCTCCATGGGCTATACAACTACTACACAAGCTTGACCCATTTACACTTCCAATTTACTCGACCCATCTCCTTTCCCGACTCGTTTATTATTTTACTATACTTCTCGTCTTGTTTTGATTTATTAGTTATAATTGCTGTAATTAATTATTTAAAAATACATAAATTATTAATATCACATTTACTAAATAACGGGATATTACAGACTTCCCTCCTTAAAACGAACTTCGTCCCGAAGGTCACCCAAAAATGCTACAAAAGGCTCATAAAACCATCAATATATCTGAATGCCATTTCAACTCATTATCATTGCAACACAATTAACTTTCTTAATCAAAATCATTATCATACTTATCAAAATGTATCACAAATTAACTCAAATCACGAAAATGTATCACAAAATAAACTTAAAACATATGGTGTCACAGTTTCCCCATTCCTAGTTTTCCGAACCTTGCGATCAAGAATCTGTTTTGGCACCTTAAGATAAGACAAGGGCTCATCCAACTCTATGTTCTCCACCTCTAACACATGTGAAGGATCGGTCACATACATCCGTAACTGAGACACATGAAACACATTATACACCCTATCCAAAGCCGCTGGTAACACTAACCTGTAAGCAACCTCACTCACACGATCCAAAATCTCATATGGTCCGATAAACTTCTGACTCAGCATCCCTTTATTACCAATCCTCATAACCCCACGCATAGAAGACACTTTCAATAGAAACTTGTCCCCAACCTGAAACTCTATGTCACAACGGTGTACGTATGCATAACTCTTTTGTCGATCCTAGGTCGCTTTCATCTTTTGCCTGATCAGCTTAACCTGTTCTATCATCTCCTGTACCATCTTTGGTCCTAAAACCACTGCATCAGCTATATCATCCCAGCAAATGAGACTCCTACACCTCCTCCCATACAAAGCCTCAAACGGTGCCATCCCAATACTCATGTGATAACTGTTGTTATAAGAAAACTCAATCAGATCCAACCTATCCTCCCAGCTACCATCAAACTCCGTCACACAAGCTCGCATCATATACTCTAAAGTCTTGATGGTCCTCTCTGTTTGTCCATCTGTCGCAGGATGAAAAGCAGTATTCACCTTCAAAGTAGTTCCCATCAACTCATGCAACTCTCTCCAAAACCGTGATATGAACCTCGCATCCCTATCTAACACTATATCCTTAGGAACCCCATGCAAACGAACCACATGTTTCCTATAAGCCAAAGCTTACTGTATCTTGGTCTAAGTATCTTTCATCGAAACAAAGTGAGCTGACTTGGTCAACCGGTCAACTATCACCCATATCATGTTGTTACCCTGTTGACTCTTCGGTAAACCCACTATTAAATCCATAGAGAGAGACTCCCATTTCCATTCAGGTACCTTAAGAGACAGAATCCTACCTTGTGGTCGTCACTGCTCTCCCTTAACCCCCTGACATATCAAACATCGACCCACAAATTCAGCTGTTTCCTTTTTGATCCCAGGCCACCAGAAAGTCTTCTTCAAATCTTTATACAACTTGTCACCGCCTGGATATACTGAATTTGGTGTGCAGTGGGCCTCTTCCATGATCACTTTTTTTAACTCTTCATCATTAGGAACACACCACCTGCCTTCAAATCTCACACCGCCATCTGTATGAATAGAGAACCGAGACACTGTCCCTTTCTCTACTCCAGCTCTCCAATCCTCAATCTTAGGGTCCAAAGCCTGTTTCCTGCGAATATCATCATAAAGATATGGCTTCACTGTTAAGTCCCCTCTAGCATCCCCTTTTTGTATCATATGTATCCCCATCTTCCCCACCTCATCTCTCAACCTCATCAAAGACATAGCTGTGCATAAAGAATGCATACTCTTCCTGCTCAGCGCATCTGCAGCCACGTTTGCTTTCCCTTCATGGTATATAATATCCATGTCATAATCCCCTATCAGCTCCATCCACCTCCTGTGTCTCATGTTCAGCTCCTTTTGAGTAAAGATGTACTTAAGACTCTTGTGATCTGAAAACACCATAAAGGTTGACCCATAAAGATAGTGCCTCCAAATCTTGAGAGCAAACACAACTGTACCCAACTCCAGATCATGTGTCGGATAGTTCTCCTCATAAGGCTTCAATTGCCTAGAAGCATAGGCAATTACTTTCCCGTTCTGCATCAACACACATCCCAAACCATTCTTTGAAGCATCTGTATATACCCAAATCGATCCAAAAATTGACTGAAGACCTGGTTCATCGAATCCATAAACACTGCAGGTGAATTAGATAACCCAAACGGCATCACAACATACTTATAGTGTCCATACATTGATGTAAAAGCTGTCTTCGATATGTCCTCATCCCGAATCTTCACCTGATGGTAACTCAACCTTAAATCAATCTTAGAAAAGACCGCTGCCTCGTCCAACTGGTCAAACAAATTATCTATCCTTGGCAAAGGATACTTATTCTTCACTGTAACCCTGTTCAACTCTCTGTAGTCGATGCACAACCTCAAACTCCCATCTTTCTTTTTCACAAACAGAATTGGTGCTCCCCATGGTGATACACTAGGTCTAATATATCCCTTATCGATCAAATCATCCAGCTGTTTCTTCAACTCCTCTAACTTCTTAGGACCCATGCGGTACGGGGCCTTAGAGATTGTTCTCGTCCTGGTTTCAACTCCACACTGATATATATCTCCCTCTTTGGTGGTAGACCTGGTATCTCCTCCGGAAAAACATCTGGAAACTCTCCCACCACTTGTATCAGATCAATTGTCGAACTCACCATACTATGGTCTTTCATGTGGCATAGGATCAAAGGACACCCCTTCCTCATATAAGACTTCAATGTCAACGCTACAATCACTTTGAATTTGGGTTTGACAACAAACCCACGATAACACACACTAACTCCCTTAGGACCTCTCAAAGAGATTTTCTTTTGGTGACAGTCTATTCTAGCTTTATACTTACTCAACCAATCCATGCCAACTATCATCTCAAAACCATCCAAAAGAAACTATAACAAGTCCACTGGTAGGTCAACCTGCCCAACTATCATAGACACACCCTTATACAACCTCCCACAAGATACAAACTCACCCCACGGTATAAAAACTTCCTCTTTTATAGACTCAAAATCTCTCAAACCCAAAATCTTAGCATGACCCGGCGATACAAAAGATTTTGACGCCCCCGAAACAAATAAAACAAAGGTAAAGACACCATTAACATGAAAAGTACCCGTGATTACGCGAGCATCATCCTCAACTGCTTTCTACTCCATCATGAAAATCTTGCCACTGGTCTTCTGTCCACCTCCCTGGACAGTACTAGCAGAAGTAGATGGCTTAGCAGGCGACCCCTGATTGTTGTTCGCTGCTGGTCTCTAATATGAATTACCGCCATTGCGGTTAGCACCACTATTGTTGTTGTTCTGACCACCTGATTGTTCCATGACCCAGCCGGCCTGTTACTAGCATAACTCTAAGATGGACCCTCAGAGATAGCCTCTGGAAACCCCTGCCCACAGCACTGATGCACTCATGTCTCTTGTAGCCCATAGCGCCACAGTTAAAGCAAGATATCCCCCAACTGCTACTACCACCACCGCGGCCACGCCCATAGGAAGCTCCACCACTAAACCCTGACCCCGAAGAGTAAGCCCTCGCCTGGTTATGGTTTCCCCTCATGTAACAAGACTGACCACCACCCTCGCTCTAAGACTTCCTTTTCTCAGAACCTCTCTCCCTATTCTCCTTGGCCATCTCGACCAACCTCTCAGCTCTCTAGGCTCGCTCATACACTTCCTTAACATCAGTAAGGACTCCTACATGCAGCTTCTCCATGATCTGAAGTGTCAAACCCTTCTCAAACCTCAACGCTAAGTTCTCCTGACCCAGCCCCATATCCTCTGCGTACCTAGACTTCTCATTGAACTTGTGATAGTACTCAGCCACCGTCATATCTGGAGTAATTTTGAAATCATCAAACTTCTCTATCAACTTGCTATGCACATGTTCCGGCACAAACTCTCGACGCATAGCCTTCTTGAACTCACTTCAAGGAGTAGCCGACATCCCCTGTTTCACATATAGGTCTAAATCACTCTCCCTAACCTTATCCCATCATTCTCCGGCCGCATCTCTCAAGTTGAACACAACTTGTTCCACACTAAAGTCCTCAGGGCAATGGACCACATTTAGAATATTCTCCATCTCTCTGTGCCAATTATCAAGCAAGATTGGCGCACCTGTACCTATGTACTCTTTTGGGTTAAAACGAGCGATGTTGATACTCATCTTAGCAAAATCCACTCCAGCCTCTATATCCTTCCCAAACTTCTTTAAAGCATCTGTAATCGCGTCTTGATGCTCTAGCATCTTAACTATCTCATCAATACTCATCATCTCAGCCCTAGCATACAACGCATTTCTCTTTGGCGGCATCTTTGAACTATATAAGAGAAAAGGTAAACATAAACACACATCCCACAACTCAAACACGTATATGACCTGTGCAGAACCTACTCAATCAAGCAACACAACCTACTCGATCGAGTTGAGGCCACTCCATCGAGTTGCCCACTTACTTGGTCGAGTGCCTCGACTGCAGAATGTGACCAGAAAGCATTAAAAACTTCACTCGATCGAGCCCACTACTTACTCGATCGAGTTGACCTCAATCCATTGAGTCCCCTTACTTACTCGATCGAGTGCCCAAAAATAGTACACTATCCAGAAACGATATACACCCCACTTGATCAAGTCACACCCATTCGATCGAGTCTCTAACCTACTCGATTGAGTGCCCCCCACTCGATTGAGTCATGATGACTCGTATACTACCCGCATGCTCAACTCAACTACTTTACAACCAACTATATATATATAAATCGATAAACATACGAGTATGTATAACAAACAACATCCTATTTCACATGTTTGAAATAAGCCACATTAGAAATCATCTATCATGCAATTCCGTTATTCAATCAACACATATACTCATGTTAATAATCACCTTTCACCGCAACATTCCCCATCCTCTATATACATTCATCCACCAATTCATATAACACATTTCTATATAGATATGCAACATACTTCGATAAACACATAACGATCCCAAGACACACCCCATAATGACCGGTTCAAAGTTGTAAGGCTAGTTCGCGACTTTAGGACATCTCCTAAGTCTTTTCATTAGCTCCTAACAACTCCTACCCGGGTTCATTTTATTTTGACTCCCTAAGTTAATTAGGTTTATTAGTTACAGGTTCCAAAATCGTCGCTCTAATACCACTTTGTGACACCCCCATACTCCAAGTGCCTTACCAGGACCACTTAAGGCATGAGAATGCTACCATCTCGGTTACCCGAGATAATGTATATCAAATAGACAATAAAGAAACATACTTTATTAAATATGTTTAAAGTGATACAAGTTCAAACCAAAACTAATAAAAAAAATACAACTGTTTCTCAAAAATACTAATCCAAATAACTGATGTGACTCATATTTGAGCACATTTATTCCCCGAATTAACCTCGTTCCTATGCTTTATAGCACTAACTTGGGTTATTTATTATCTTTAGTTTCCCATTTTGCGTATTCTTTGAGGATATGTGTCCTTGGTAGGAGAGGATCGCTAACCTTGCATTTGTGAGGTGGAATGGAGCTAAATTGATCGCATCCAATGACCAAGCATCAAAGAGAAGACAACACTAGAAGGCCTAAGTAGATAATAAAGTGAAATGGGCAAAGATGAAAGGATCCTTCCATCCCCGACATGATCCTTGCGGATTGTTGAGGAGCAAAAGAAGAAAAGCACACTGTCTTAGAATCCGAGTGGATCAGGCACAATCCGAGCTTCCCGCAACAGCATGATCCAGGCGTCTTGTGCCCTAGACGAGCGGATTGCAGCGCAAGGAGCCGAGCGTCTCACCCAGGATCCGATCGGATCCTACAACAGAATAACCCGTGCCTCAGCACGGGACGAGCAGATCAACACGGGACTAGCATGAGAATCCGCTCATTTCTTTCGGGAGGAGCATTTCCTGAACTTTTCTTTGGGTCTTAATAGTCATTTAAGCCCTTAGTAACCCTAATCCTTGTACCTAATCTTTAGTATAAATACCCCTTTGTACATACTAGATTATCATCAATTAGTAATCAAGTTTTAATCATTCCTTAATCAAGCTTTAATCAAGTTGTAATACAATTTTCAATATTAATCACATCTTAATATTTCCTTAATTTCTCTATTGTTCTTCCTTTATTTTGGGTAATTAGAAGATTATTTGGGTTTATTTGGAGGATAGACAACCTTCCATCAATCATCAAGTACTTCTATTATTCTTTGCTTTATTATTTGGAATCATCTTCATAGGTATAATTCTCTCTTAACCTTGTTTAATTATTGTTAATTACTTTTATTTATTCATCATGTTTTGCTTTGTTAGTATGATTGACAACCTTATTAGCATGTTAAACATGATCATGAGTGAGTAGTTTCCTTAGCTAGGGTTAATGGGGAATTAGGGAAAACCAACATGGGGATTGATTCATGCTTAATCTAATATGTTTTCATAATTAAATTGCTTGCTTGTTGTGATTTCAACTTATGCACATGTTATGTTTGATGAAATGCGAGCCTATGAATCCTTGTATTTTTTACCCATCACCTGTCTTTTCAATGAGGCTTGTAAGCTTATACACCAACTCGAGTCTCATTAGAACATGCATATAGTTGAATAGGAAGGATTAAGTCGACTTGTAGGTGTTGTACAATCTAATCGATTCGGCCCCGGGACCCAAACATTCTTAGGGATTTTAAGCTTATACACCAACTCGATCCCATCACAACAATAAGTGCTTTCTATATAATCGAGAACATGTTTGTATGATCAACTCCCATGAATCACCTATGAACCCATGACACCCTAGTGCCATTAATTAATTGTTTACAACCCCTTTATTTACCTTGCTTTGTTTTCATTAATTTACTTTCATCTTGTTGATTAGTTTAGTTGATCTCCCATCTCAACCCAAATTGTGACACCCTAAGACACAATCATTTGCAATTGAGAATCCTACATCAATACCCGTCCCTTGGGATCCGACCTTTACTTACCTCTTTGCTAAGAGTAGTTTGTGAAGTTATAAATATTGTTTTGGTTGGTAGCTTTTGACGACGAGTTTAAACCGGACCAAAAAATGGTGCCTTTGCCGGGGACGGTGTTAAGTTGATTTGATATTCATTAATTGTTTTTAGTTGTGTATTTATTTACCTTGAGGGAGAGCACTTCCTCAAGGTACTTCTCACCTTCTTCTTAGTGTACTTTACAAGATGGATATTATAGATTGTTGTGTAGAGGACCATGTGTGTACTACTCTCATTAAAGACCATTTGCAAGCATTGGAAGCCTTAGAAGCAAGTGAGGCCAAAGATAAGCATTGGGAATTGGAAGTAGATCTACTTGAAGTCGCTCAAGCATGCAAGGAGCTTACATATGAGCAATCCCTATTTATAAATGACATTAATAAGGAAGCATCATAATCCACAAAAGTTGAACAAGCAACCGAAGATCCTACCATACGAGAAGAAGAGACGGATGAATATGTCATGGAATTTGAGTATGATGGGTATGAGGAGCTTGAGGAACAAGTCGAATATGCCATAAGAATGGAGTATCTAATGGAAATGGAGCATGTCCTTAGCGAATCTTGAATGGAAGAAAGTGAGGTACAAACTCCAACTCTAAAACCCCTTCCCCCAAATTAGAAATATGCTTACCTTGATGAATCTAAAACTAAACCTGTGATTGTTAATGACAAAATTGATAAGAACCAATTGGAAAGCTTGCTTAATGTGTTAAAAGAACATGAAAAAGCTATAGGCTATAGTCTAGATAATCTTAAGGGAATAAGCCCCAATTTTTGCATGCATAGAATTCAACTAGAAGAGAACCATAGGCCTACCATCCAATCCCAAAGGAGACTAAACCCCCATATGCAAGAAGTTGTAAAAGCGGAGGTTATGAAACTACTTGATGCGGGAATCATATATCCTATATCGGATTCTTTGTGGTTTAGCCCCATTCAAGTGGTACCTAAGAAAAGAGGTACCACGGTGGTGACAAATGATAAGAACGAGCTAATACCCACAAGGAAGATCACCGGTTGGCGTATGTGTATTGACTATTGTAAATTGAATTCCGCAACAAGAAAGGATCATTTCCCCCTACCATTCATTGACCAAATGCTTGAGAGGCTAGCCTCTAACAAATTATTTTGCTACCTTGACGGGTATTCGGGATTCTTCCAAATCCCGATACACCCGGATGACCAACATAAGACCACCTTCACATGTCCTTACGGTACTTTTGCATATAGGAGAATGCCTTTTGGCTTATGTAATGCCCCCGCTACTTTCCAAAGATGCATGATGAGTGTCTTCTCCGATTACCTAGAAACCATAATGGAAGTTTTTTTGGATGATTTTAGCGTTTATAGAAAAGACTTTGACTCTTGCTTGCATAACCTTTCTCTTGTATTGCAAAAATGTGAGGATGTTAGTCTTGTTTCGAATTGGGAAAAGTGTCACTTTATGGTCAATGAAGGTATTGTTTTGGGGCATTTAATCTCGGAAAAGGGCATCGAAGTTGAAAAAGCCAAGGTTGAGGTGATAGAGAAACTCCCACCTCCCGTGAATGTTAGAGGGGTGAGAAGCTTTCTCGGTTACACGGGTTTCTATCGCCGTTTCATAAAAGATTTCTCAAAAATCGCGAAACCCCTCACTCAACTTTTGCTTAAAGATGCCCAATTCCAATTCACTAATGAGTGTGTTGAAGCCTTTGATAGAATTAAGGAAGCACTAATCTCGGCACCAATCATCCAACCACCAAATTGGGAGATACCATTTGAGATCATGTGTGATGCGAGTAACTACGCCGTTGGAGCGGTTCTTGGCCAACGGGTAGGAAAGGCTTTGCATGCTATCTATTATATAAGCAAGACTCTTGATGCCGCCCAAGTGAAATATGTTGCCACCGAGAAGGAACTCCTTGCTATTGTCTATGCATTAGACAAATTCCGTTCCTATTTGCTTGGATCAAAAGTGATAGTTTTCTCGGATCATCGTGCTCTTCGACATATCTTGATAAAGAAAGAAGCAAAACCAAGGTTGTTGAGATGGATTTTGCTACTCCAAGAATTCGGTTTGGAGATAAGAGATAATAAGGGAGCCGAGAATGTGGTAGCGGATCACTTGTCAAGAATTCGATTTCATGATAATGAGGAAGAAACACCAATCAATGACTCTTTTCCCGATGATATTTTGATGGCCATTCATTCACAACTTGAGAAGCACACCACACCATGGTTCGCCGACTATGCTAATTACATTGTTGGAGGAGTTCTTCCTCCAAACTTGAACTACAATCAAAGAAAGAGATTCTGGTTTGAAGTAAAGAGATACTTTTGGGACGATCCCAATGTTTACAAGGAAAGTAGTGATGGACTTTACCGAAGATGCATACCCCAATGGGAGGTCCAAGTTGTCTTGGAGGGATGCCATTCATCACCATATGGAGGACACCATGGAGCACGAAGAACTATTACTAAGGTCCTCCAATCGGGCTTCTTTTGGCCTAACATGTTTGAAGATGCTAGATAATTTATTCTCCATTGTAACCCTTGCCAAAGAACCAGAAACATTTCTTGGAGAAATGAGATACCACAACGAGGAATATTGGAGGTAGAAATTTTCGATGTTTGGGGAATTGACTACCAAGGACCATTTGTGTCATCTAAGGGAAATAAGTACATTATTGTAGCCGTTGATTATGTGTCAAAGTGGGTAGAAGCAATTGCTACCCCAACCGATGATGCCAAAACGGTTACCAAACTTCTTAAGAAAGTAATCTTCCCAAGGTTCTGAGTCCCTAGAGCAATCATAAGTGACGGAGGGACACATTTCCATGAGAAGAAGCTCACATCCCTTTTGGCAAAGTATGGTGGTCAACATAGAACCGGCTTGGGATACCATCCTCAAAAAAGCGGTTAAGTAGAAGTTTCAAATAGAGAGATCAAGCAAATTCTTGAGAAGGTTGTTAACAAGACCCATAAGGATTGGAATATGAAGCTTAATGCCACTCTTTGGGCTTATAGGACGGCCTATAAGACTCCCATAGGAGCCTCCTCTTACAAACTAGTCTATGGAAAAGCATGTCATTTGCCAATTGAGCTAGAATACAAAGCTTTTTGGGCAATCAAAGCTCTCAACCTTGATCTCAAGCTAAGTAGCCAAAAGAGGATAATGCAAATCCAAGAGTGGGAGGAATTCCGACTACAATCATAGGAAAATGCCAAGATTTACAAATAAAGGACAAAGTTTCTTCAAGACAAGAGAATCAAGCAAAAGGCCTTGCACAAGGGAGACAAAGTCCTTCTATTCAACTCCCGGTATCGACTCTTTCCCGTGAAGTTGAATTCTAGATGGATGGGCCCCTATGTGATTACCGAGGTAGGAAAGTATGGAGATTTTGAGATAAAATCGGAAGATGGAAACAAAATCAAAGTCAATGGCGAAAGGTTGAAGCCATATTATGAAGGAGCATTCATCGGAGAAGTTGAGGTCATCTGCCTCGAGCCTCTCCCACCATGAAAAGATCATCAAGAATGAGAGTTTGGTGGAGTCCTCTCCAAATCACCATTTGTAAATATACTAACTCTTCTCACTTATTATTTTTAATCTTTATTGCATCTACATAAAACCATGATTCTTGACATGAGAGTAGGTGAGGGAGTGTTACCAACTCTTTTGATGAATCAAGGATTTAGCAATTCAAGTGTGGGGAAGCACCCTTATCAAATAAGGAGGAAGAAGATCAAATAGGAGGAGACCCCCACATACATACCCGAGCCCGTGGGAAATGCAGGTGATCTGAGCGTCCCAAGAGGGAACCCGCTCGTGCTGACAACAATCCGAGCATCTTGGCATCGGGACGCGGGTCCTGAGAAAGCTGGAAATTGAAGAAGTCGTACTGTGTTAAAATCTGGGCATATCATCACCAAGACGCTCGGCCGAGGCTTTGAGACGCTCGTCCTGAGTATGTGTAACACCCCCATTTATTCAGGAGCCTTTAGCTAGACTTTCCCAAATAAATAGGACTGTTACTATCTCGGTTTTCCGACGTAGTGAATAACAAACCTAATATTCTATGTGACCTAGACTTCAACTATGGTCCAAGCCGAGCTCTCATCCCAATGCTCCCGAGTCAGCTAATCTTTAGTACCTGTCAAATCTGCTCCCATTATGGTTCACCGCAGGTGTTCACGAATAGACAGTCAACCGCGAGGTTGAGTAGGAATAAACTAAACAACAATAATAATCCAACCCAAAAATAGACATCCTTCGTATTCACATCACTTCAACCGTACAACTTACTTACGTCACTGGCAGTAGCACAACTCCTTTAACACCGTGTTCTGCTCAACTGGCAGTAGTACTTGCGTACCATGCTCACCTGGCAGTAGTACCCTCCGTACTATGCTCAACTATCTCTGGCAGTAGTAATTACTTACTATGCTCATCTGGCAGTAACAATTGCTCGCTGTGCATAACTGGCAGTAACACCCTCCGTGTTATGCTCAACTGATTAATCAACTCCCAACAATCAAATACTCACTCACAATCCCGTCTTACTGCTCAACCAACATCTTAGCATACACAATTACTCTATTTCCATTAATAAATCACAACATTAACCTTAACCTCATAAATCGTCACATTTAAATATTCATTCACTGAACAATAAAACCGAGTTGAGTAGGAAATTCCTACCTGGCAAACGATTCCAATAAAGCAGCTCAAGCAATCCAAATAAATAAAGCAATCCGATCCGATTATAATTTTTTCACAACCGTCACCTAATCAAAATATTATAATTCAATTCAATTATTTATTTATTTGTTTATTCCTTTTATTATTTTAATTATTCAACTAATTATAAACTAATTATACAACTAAACCCATTATATTTATCAATTATACTCAACTCCCATTATTTATATCTTTACGTAATTAATTGTGTAAAACCCGACTGTAAAACAACCCAAACTAATTATTTTATTAATTATAAATTAATTATACAACTAATAGGGAGTTATGATGTAGGGTGATGTCGTCACTCATCCAATCAAACACATTTATAATGCTCAACAAACAACTAGTTAGCGGTAAGTCGAGGTCGATCCATGGGACGGTGTGCTTTGGGTTCTAAG
This sequence comes from Silene latifolia, assembly GCF_048544455.1. Lineage (NCBI taxonomy): Eukaryota > Viridiplantae > Streptophyta > Magnoliopsida > Caryophyllales > Caryophyllaceae > Silene > Silene latifolia. Next base: position 138,147,941 of record NC_133527.1, on the reverse strand, counting down.
TCTATCTATCTCAATTTATGCTAGTGTCACAATTTGTTTGGGTTTGTAGTTGTGTCCTAGGCTAATAAAAGCAATAGAGTAAAACAAGCAATAAAAGGAAAGATGTAAACAATTGATTAAAAGTGCTAGGATATCATGGGGTCATAGGGGATTCATGGTGTTGATCATACAAACATGTTTACAAAGTTGCAAGCAATTAGTATTGTGGAGGAACCGAGTTGGTTTATGTCTTACGGTTCATAGGAAGAGTTGGGTCCCGGAGCCGAATCGATTAGATTGTACAACACCTACAAGTCGACTTAGTTTCCTCCTATTCAACTTCTATGCATGGTCTAACAAGACTCGAGTTGGTTTATATCTTACAAGTCAAGTTGAGTAGATAAGAGATGGTTGTAAATGCAAGGATTCATAGGCCTAGCATTTCATCAAACATAACATGTGCATAAAGTTGACATCACAACAAGCAAGCAATTTAATCATGTGAACATATTAGATTAAGCATGAATCAATCCCATGTTGGTTTTCCCTAATTACCCATTAATCCTAGCTAAATAACTACTCACTCATTATCATGGGAAACATGTCATTAATGGTGTCAATCATCACAACAAGTATAAACATGATAATGGAATGAAAAAATGAACAATAAAGAGTAAAGAGTAAAGGAATTATACGAACTTAAGATGATCCAAACAATAAAGCAAAGAATAATAGAAGAACTTGATGATTGATGCAAGATTGTCAATCTCCAAATAAACCCAATAATCTTCAATTACCCAATAATAAACTTGAATAATAAACTTGAACAATAATTAAGGAGAGATTAATGTGTAATTTGTGGAAAGATTAAAGAGTAATCTATTCTAATCTACTCCTAATCTAATCTAAGAGGAATTTCTAATAAGAGAGCTTGATAAAAGGGATCCCCCTTGATTATTTACAAGTGGGGTATTTATAGGAGAAATTAGGTGGATGCATTAGGGTTAACTAAGGGCTAAACTAGTAATTACACTTTTGAGATTTGAGCAGGGAGACGCCGGTATTTTTTGAAGGAAGGGCGTCTTTCACGGAGCTTGAAGAACACGAAAATTGTTGTAAAGGAATCCGGGCGGATTGGTGTCGGGACGGGCGGATTCTAGCAGGGGAAGACGGGCGGATTTGGAGCAAGACGCTCGGGCAAAAAGATCTGGGAAGACGGGCGTCTTTGGGGGAATATGGGCGTCTTCTTGAGAACACGGGCGTCTTCTTCTCGGGACGCGCGGATTCCTGAACAGCTTCTTTGTTTGACCTCGGATTGTAAAACGGACGTCATTTTCTCATCCGGACTCCTATTGGAGTGATTCAAAAGCCTAGATCACTTGTTTTTTCGACGCCGTTCCATCTAGCTTATTTTCAGAGCCAAAGGAGCAACTCTTGGTTCGGTTTTCGAGCGATTTCTTCTTGTAATGCCTTCCCTCTCGTCATTCTTACTTTTAACCCTTTGATCCTTCTATATACACTTTATTCCTACATCTTTGGTCATCATTCTTGCCTCCTCTTCATACTAGTCTATCTAATATCATCAATAAGCTTCCAAATATGCACGAAAGACGGGAATTTCCGCCTTATTATCTCCTTTTCTACAAAACATATGAAATGCGATAGAAAAGCAAATAGGAAGGTTTTGACGGATAAAATGGCCATAGAATGTTATAATAGTATGCAAAATAGGCTCAATTAGGGGACTAAATGTGCGCAAATAATGGTCACATCAAATATCCCCAAACCGAACCTTTACTCGTCCTGAGTAAAGAGGTGACTAAAACTAGACCTTTATTTAAACTAACCTACTAATATAACCGATATGAGACAATTAGCGTGTCTCACTCCGCCCCTTCAACTCACAACAAGGCAACCATGAGGTAGGATGCCTTGTTGCAAGGCAAGGTGGGTCTTGCCAAAATGGCGACACATCCAAACATTAAGCACACAAAATCAAATAATGGATGCATCTACAAAAGGAATAGCCACTTCCTCATCAAGTGGCGGAGGCACTAAAGAGGAACAAATTTAAGAGCATGTAATCCTTCACAAATACTAGTTCAACAAATTACTAAGGCTAAGAGGATGGCACTAAATCACCTCCAAATGGTGTTAAACTAGACTACTTTTGTCCTCAATTTCCAAATGCTTTCGTCAACAGCGATCGGATGGTGGTGGAATGATGATCCCTATGATGCTAGTAGCATATGACATGACAAGTCTCGAATTCTCTACAAAAGTAAAGGTCATGGATCGTCCCAAGCTCGACAAAGTGGCTTGACAAAAAGGCTTTTTGGGAATGAAATGCTCAAATCGTTGTAAACAAGGGTGGATATGACTAGTATTCAAAAATTGGCCTCATCTAACTTTCACATTTCAAAAATTTAAGATGGGGTTTCTCCCTTCCGGGCTAGTGTCCTTTGCTTTCGCCAATCGCTTATTAGGCAACCGGTTAACCTCTAGACAATAGCTTTTCGGGGTGATAGTCACTCTGTCTCTGGGCAGTCGAATTCACAACCGTGTGGGGGCCCAATTCAATGGATCCCGCTCCAAAGCACATCGAAGTGGTACGCCTCCATCAAAACAACTAAATTTCTCAACATTTCAACATTTCATAAAATTTAAGGTTTCCTTAGCAATAAATTACTTCCACATGACAAATGTTTTGAAATGAGCACTTCAAACTTATCGATAGAAAGTATTTTTGGGTTGCCTTACCACAAGGTCAATCAAGGTCACCTAGACAAGTTAACCAAGTCCACATCGCATCACGGGGTTGAATAGGTGACTCACATGCAAACCCTTGACTAGGCTTTGGGTCATGGGTCAAAAGACACTAGTATGACACAATCTAGGGTGTTTTACAACCATTCTAGTAGGCGAAGTCTTAAGTTGAAAAAGTATTTGTAATGGCTTAGTTGCTCTTGTCAAAGTTCCCAATTAGGCACTTTTCAAAACATTTTATCTAAATGCAACTATATGCCATGATGCAACTATTATATACATCCTAATGCAAGTGATTCTACAAACTAATATGACATATAAACTAAATGCAAGTCCTAAGTTCACATTGTTATACCGCATCAATCAAAATAAAGCCACATAGTCATTAACATAAAGAGGAAAAAGGAGATTGGAAAGATCATACCATGCGGTCTTCATGATCCTTATGCCTCGGATGTGGCATAGTCGATCAATGTGAACAAGGATAGAACAAACACAATATATACAAAACAATATATACAAGACTACACTACAAAGGAAATGAACATGTTTTTGATTTTTTCAATTTTTCAAATTTTTATGGTTTTTTATCGTATGAAAGTAAAGGACATATTTTTGTGATTTTTCGAAATTTTTCAATTTTGATGTATGGAATATAAATTCCCATCCCCCACTTTATTTTGGACATTGTCCTCAATGTACATGTAGGAGTAGGAATAAAAAGGAAAACATATTTTTGGATTTTTTTGATTTTTTTTTTGGAAATAAAGTACAAATGCAATGATATGATATGAATGAATGCATGCTTTAACTAAATGCAATTCTATATGACATATATAACAAATGAATGCAATCTAAACTATATTATATGATGCATGTTTTAAACTATGGTCACTTATGATCAAACCTCCCCAAACCGATTTAAACACTATTTCTAGTGTAGAAATGAATAGGTTTGGCCATTAGTGACTATGCATGAATTCTAGTCTATATGCAACTAACTACATGAATCATGTGAGATATAATACAATGCAAACTATACTATATGAACTAGCTAATGTAAATGCAATATGGAATATAATACAAATGCAAGCTAAATATATATGTATATAACTAAATGCAAGTGTAAATGTAATGCAAAGTGAAAGGAAAGGATATCTTACAAATGGTGGTTTGAGGGAGGACTCCACCAAACTCATTCCTTGTTGCCATGATTATTGATGTTGTCCATGTTGCTTAATGCTCTCAACAACCGGTCAAATGCTTTTGAATGGGCTTCATGTAAGCATAAGTAGGAGATTGGTGATGTCAAAACGTAGTTTACCCATCTTTGCTTGGAATAGAACTTGCCAAACACTCTCCCATTTGCTTTGCCCTTGGCACTTGGCTTCTTACAATGCTTCAAACCAACAAGCCCATGATTCTTGTCAATACAAGGTATGAAGTATTGCCCATATTCATCCGGAGGCTTCCACTCTTTACCATCTCTTTCAAATTCTATGATGATAGAGCATTGATTCATCAATCCTTCAATAGTAGAAGGAGAGTTCTCATTTCTTTGATGAGGGGATAGTTGAAGGATAAGATGTGGAGGAGTCAACTTCTCACCATTGAGGTCATTCATGCTTTCATTTTCTTCACTTTCTTCTTGACCCTCCTTAGAACTTGAACCATTTCCAAAGAAAAGAGCTTCAATTTCTTCCAAACTATGATCAAAGATGCCAACATCATAGTTTTCCTCTTGGCCTCTCAATTCTCCAAAGATAGCAAGTTCAAATTCATCAACCTCTTCTTTCCAAGTTTTACCTTCACTCCCATAAGTGCCAAGGGAGCACACTTCCTCTACATGGGTCATAGAGGGAAATTGTGGTGGGAGGTCTTCCTCATCATCATCATAGGTGTCCCAAATTGGAGAAGCAAGGCTAGTGTGAGAGCTAGATACATGAGGCAATTTAGACAAAGTGCTTGTCTCATAATTGGCCTCTAATTCATATTCATCATTGCTCTCCTCTCCAACTTCATCATGCTTCAATTCATCATCCACTCTTGGTCTATAATCAATCAAGCACTCCCCTTCCTCAAAAGTAACATCTTCATATTCACATCTATCATGAATGTTTGTAAAGTTGGGTACAAGTTGGAATATGGGGTGTTCAATACTTATGAATTTAGGAGGTGGTGAGGGATTCACAAGAGTAGCTTCATAATGCCATCCATATTCTTCTTCACCCTCATTATCTTCCCCTTCTTCTTCATTTAGCATTTGGGTGGCTTCCAATTGGGCAATTTGATTTGCCAACTTCTCACCATTAGTAACAATGTTTTTGAGAACATTGTCCCTAGCTTGGCTCTCTTCTAGCATTTGCATGAAGAGATTTTGTTGGTCCCTTAACATTTGGAGAACCACACTTTGCATGTCAAGATTATGCTCATTCTCTTGTTGTGGGTACATGGGAATTTGGTGGTATGGGTGTTCATTGTAGGATGACATTTGGCATTGATTGTAAAGTGGGTTTTGGGAGGGTGGTTGTTGTGGATGTTGGATGTGGGGGCTTTGGTAAGAAAAGTTGGGGTAGTGGTTAGGACTTTCATTGTATGAGTTGTAAGGTAGGTTTGTTTTAACTTGCTCCACAAACTCCCCATACCCATGGTAGTCATACTCAAAAGATTCAGCACATACTCCATGTGCCAAGCCTTCGGTCATCATCATAACTAGGACAAAGATATAACTACAAACAAGGAAACTACAAGAAAACGGTAAAAACAATCCTTGAGGAACAAGTTCCTCAAGGTTAAAGCACAATTAAGAATAGATAAACAAGCAAGAACTTAATCACATAGCACCATCTCCGGCAACGGCGCCATTTTGATGTAGGGTGATGTCGTCACTCATCCAATCAAACACATTTATAATGCTCAACAAACAACTAGTTAGCGGTAAGTCGAGGTCGATCCATAGGACGGTGTGCTTTGGGTTCTAAGTCTATCTATCTCAATTTATGCTAGTGTCACAATTTGTTTGGGTTTGTAGTTGTGTCCTAGGCTAATAAAAGCAATAGAGTAAAACAAGCAATAAAAGGAAAGATGTAAACAATTGATTAAAAGTGCTAGGATATCATGGGGTCATAAAGGATTCATGGTGTTGATCATACAAATATGTTTACAAAGTTGCAAGCAATTAGTGTTGTGGAGGAACTGAGTTGGTTTATGTCTTACGGTTCATAGGAAGAGTTGGGTCCCGGAGCCGAATCGATTAGATTGTACAACACCTACAAGTCGACTTACTTTCCTCCTATTCAACTTCTATGCATGGTCTAACAAGACTCGAGTTGGTTTATATCTTACAAGTCAAGTTGAGTAGATAAGAGATGGTTGTAAATGCAAGGATTCATAGGCTTAGCATTTCATCAAACATAACATGTGCATAAAGTTGACATCACAACAAGCAAGCAATTTAATCATGTGAACATATTAGATTAAGCATGAATCAATCCCATGTTGGTTTTCCCTAATTACCCATTAATCCTAGCTAAATAACTACTCACTCATTATCATGGGAAACATGTCATTAATGGTGTCAATCATCACAACAAGTATAAACATGATAATGGAATGAAGAAATGAACAATAAAGAGTAAAGAGTAAAGGAATTATACCAACTTAAGATTATCCAAACAATAAAGCAAAGAATAATAGAAGAACTTGATGATTGATGGAAGGTTGTCAATCTGCCGAATAAACCCAATAATCTTCACACCCAATAATAAACTTGAATAATAAACTTGAACAATAATTAAGTTGAGATTAATGTGTAATTTGTGGAAAGATTAAAGAGTAATCTATTCTAATCTACTCCTAATCAAATCTAAGAGGAATTTCTAATAAGAGAGCTTGATAAAAGGGATCCCCCTTGATTATTTACAAGTGGGGTATTTATAGTAGAAATTAGGTGGATGCATTAGGGTTAACTAAGGGCTAAACTAGTAATTACACTTTTGAGATTTGAGCAGGGAGACGCCGGTATTTTTTTGAAGGAAGGGCGTCTTTCACGGAGCTTGAAGAACACAAAAATTGCTGTAAAGGAATCCGGGCGGATTGGTGTCGGGACGGGCGGATTGTAGCAGGGGAAGACGGGCGGATTTGGAGCAAGACACTCGGGCAAAAAGATAGGGGAAGACGGGCGTCTTTGGGGGAATATGGGCGTCTTCTTGAGAAGACGGGCGTCTTCTTCTCGGGACGCGCGGATTCCTGAACAACTTCTTTGTTTGACCTCGGATTGTAAAACGGACGTCATTTTCTCATCCGGACTCCTATTGGAGTGATTCAAAATCCTAGATCATTTGTTTTTTCGACGCCGTTCCATATAGCATATTTTCAGAGCCAAAGGAGCAACCCTTGGTTCGGTTTTCGAGCGATTTCTTCTTGTAATGCCTTCCCTCTCGTCATTCTTACTTTTAACCCTTTGATCCTTCTATCAATCTATATATTAATCTCATAAGTGGGCTGCTTACATGGCATCATATTAAGCCACCAAATATGATGTGGCAGCTCATGGTTAAACTAAGTTATAATATACACCAAATTGTGAATTCTGATTTCAGAAGCATAGAGAAGCATATTGGATGGATTGGATATTGGATTCACGTCCAATACATATCATCTTTTTCAAAATCCAATAAATCTTCTTCCAAAATCACAATAAATCTTTTCCAAAATCACACCAAAATAATCCTCCAACAATACATCAAATCTTCTTCCAAAATCACTATAAATCTTTTTCAAAATCACACCAAAATAATCGTCCAACAATACATCAAATTTTCAAAATCACAATAAATCTTTTTCAAAATCACACCAAAATAATTCCTAAATTGCTGACCTAAAAATCGTCCAACAATACATCAAATCTTCAAAATCACAATAAATCTTTTGCATCCTTTTTCCTTTCACAAATGATATACCGTTGATTTTGTGCTGCAAGATAAACAAGGAAACAAAATATTAGGTGTATATTATATTATTTCGAGATCACATCAAACAATATTTTTGCATATCACAATATAGGTGTATAAGAGTATATTAACGTTGATGGTAAAAATATGAGACTATATATAAATTATATTATATATATATATATTATATATTATATATTTCTATATTTCTATGATTATATTCCTATTCCTTTCCTATTATATTTCTATTCCTATTCATATTCCTATGAATTATGAAAATTATGAATGAATATGAATATATATTTACTTCCAATACTTCACAATATCATTTATACGATTATCAACACCTAGAAACCCTTACACAGTTTATTAATTTGGAGATCAAATCACACAAAATATTAGGAGATCATAATCACAATATTATTTATATTTATACGATTATATTTATACGATTATGTATATAAATACATACCAACACACGGTTCATTACTACACACTACCGAACAAAGCATACAAATCTAATATCTAAGCTTAAAAATGGCCCAAAACAACTCCCTCACCACATCCATGACCTCAAAGACTACCCCTGTGACATCCACCATCAGTCAACTAAAGCCAAATGTGAGACACCAAACATTGCTTGCTAGAGTGGTCCGCAAATGGTATCGGCCTGAATTTCTTATCCCGAACCAGCATGCAACTATTGAAATTCTTTTACTGGACATTGAGGTAATTTTTTTGCTTAATTTTTGCTAGATTGATATGTTCATAATGGTGATTATTTTGATCTCTAAATTATTGTATAGAAAAATATCATTCAAGCAACGGTGCGAAAACTATTAGTCGACCGATTTGACCCAAGAGTAGTGGAAGGCGTTGCTTATAAAATAACTGGATTTAAAGTGGCTGAAAACAATGGAACAGAGGTTGCAACCCCTCAACCATTTCGTCTGTAGTTTGAATTTGGCACCTTAGTTTTACAATCACCGAACTCTCCAATCCCTAGGTATGGATTTTCATTCCAGGAATTCGGTGATATAATTGCCAATGACTCTCTAGATAAGCATTTCATAGGTACGTATTATTACTCATCCATACGACATATGTATGACTCATACGACAATTACAATTAAAAAATGTAACTGACAATTACTTTCAATGAAGATGTTGTTGGCCAGTTTGTTGGAGTCTGAGAACTCAAGAAAACTACAGGGGGCCATCCAATTAAGACGGTCAAACTCGAGAATATTGAGTATTTACTTATATTTTCCTTAATTTCTTTCATATTTATTAAACATAATGCATACACCTAAAATGTCTAACCCAATTATAATTGTAGGAAGGAACAAATAACATGCTCACTCTGGGGAAAATATATTACTGAAATAGATGAGTTCATGAAAACTCAAACAAACATCAATCGGCCCAACATTCATGGTCATACAAAGGTGTACTGTGATTATTTTCCAAGGTCAAGTAAACTTTTACTATCCATAAACCAACATACTTTATCTTAAAGCGCGCTAATTTCTATGATAATTCAAATATAGGAGTGCGCATTCAAACCTCAAGATATGCGGCTAAGATTTATATCAACCCAGACATCCCCGAAGTCGATGCTCTCAGAAAAAAGTAACATATTATTAACTCAATTTTTATCATTTTAACTTATTTAATAATTTAGTGTGTATCTATCAACTTATTTAACGTACTACAGGTTGAATGAGGGTAATGACCCAATGTCATCTCGCATAACTCAGATCACTGATGAGCATACCGACATTCTCTCCACTGATAATATACTTAGCATCAAGGATATCAAGAATTGCCAAAGGGTATATATTTTACATACGATTTGACTTTTATCGATATCATATAAATGTATCACCGAATTTACTCTTATTTTGTTAAAACACAAACAAACAAACAGTGATGATTATGTGACACTTGCAAGCATTGATGACTTAGAATCGAGCATTGGATGGTACTATGATTCATGCAAGTTATGCAGAACGAAGGTTGAACTCCATCAGGATAACCTTTGGCATTGCAAAAGGAAGCAATGTGATGGTTTTACAAAAGGGTTGAAAACTAAAGTACCAAGGTAAATATGTATATATATATATATATATATATATATATAAATGATAAATATAATATATATTTTTATATATATATATATATATATATATATATATATATATATATATATATATATATATATATAATTTTTAAAATATAGTTTTTTTTTGCTGAATTTGTTTAAGAGTGTAAGCAAATATGTGTTAATTTTCTATATTTCATCAGACTCATCTTAACTGCTTAGACAAAATAAGATACACCACTTCAGGAATGACAAGGCAGAAACTAAACAATGAAATACCTGGCATGAACTCCCACAATACCAGACAACATGACAAGCGGAGCATTTTTTCCGTTTACCAGACACAAAACAAACATCACATCTTGACACACTCGACGAGTTGTTTGGCACAGACACATAAGGCTCTTGCCGTATAATCACCTCGCCTGCAGCGTAAATGCTGCAATATCAGAAACTTCCACCAGGTAAAACAATTGCAATGAAGGTCCACAGCACCACACTATTACCCATTTTCACTCATTCATACAAATATAAAACCGATAATCATCCTTCCAGCAAATCATGTTTCATGTTTTCAACTAAATCAAATTCCATTCTCTCTTCCGACAAATTAATACTCCGTCTATCCCAAAATAATCTTCCTACTTTCCTTTTTTAAGTCCTAAAAACCGAAAAATATGTATATATATATATATATATATATATATATATATATATATATATATATATATATATATATATATATATATATATATATATTTAATTTTTTAAAATATAGTTGGGATATTCTACATGGTACCCCTCAATTTTTCGACTTTCTACATGGTACCCCTATACTTTTTAAAACATACATGGTACCCCTAATTGTTGTCATTCGCACTAACTGTACCCCTAAACTTTATTTTCCGTCAATTAAACTTAGTTTTAGGCATTAAGTGATTACTTGGACGCGTAACCAAGCTTGTCATTTATCATCCCATGACATAAGGACTCTATTAGGCTCAATATCCATCTTTGGACGTGATAATTTGGCAAGGAATCAATAAATTTTCCGTCAAAATTTTTTTAGCCCATATATATCAATAAATATTAGGATCAAGATGGATATTGAGCCTAATAGAGTCCTTATGTCATGTGATAATAAATGATGACAAGTTTGGTTACGCGTCCAAATCATTACCTAACGCCTAAAACTGAGTTTAATTGATAGAAAATAAAGTTTAGGGGTACACTTAGTGATAATGACAATAATTAGGGGTACCATGTATGTTTTAAAAAGTGTAGGGGTACCATGTAGAAAGTCAAAAAATTGAGGGGTACCATGTAGAATATCCCAATATAGTTTCTTGAATGAATTTGTTTAACAGTGTAAGCAAATGTGTTAATAACATACCTTCTTGGACAGGTACCAAGTCAGATATCATGTTGTTGGGATAGAGAATGATTATGCTGAATTCACCCTATTTGACAACCACATCGCAACTTTGGTGAAAGTGACCGCATCAGACCTTCTTGCTGCACAGGAAAAACTAAAGATACCCGACGAATTAGGCGTATTTATCGGGAAGACGTATGTATTCAAGGTCCGGGATAAACAGGATTTCAACATTGAACAGAAGTCAAGTAGCTATGATGTGGTTAGTATGAGCGATGATCCCGAAGTGATAAGCCAGTGGGAGAAGAAATATCTAGCACTCCAGGTATTCAATTATATACAAATAACTCAATACAAATGCTACATTATACAACAAAAAACGTCACATCATTTATATTACTTAGGATTGTTCTAAGCCTGCAAACCATCAGACAAGCACCGAATCTGATCCGATCATCCAGATTGAAGATAATACTGCTCAGATTGAAGATAATATTGCTAGCAGCGAAATGGTAACCTTTACTCCTATTCACATCTCTATTTATTTATTGAAAGTAATTTCAGGTTTACAATTATTTATTTATTTTTGTATTTTTTCAGATTCAGATACACGCATCCTCTCAGACTGGTGAAACTGGTGACACTGACGGTCAATTGCTCGATGTCCAAGATCATACCCCTCCTCTGAAAAGGAAGGTCTCAAGGATGCTAGAAGTAGTCGAAGATGAACATGATGAACCATCTATGACTGACCAAGAATCGGCAACTAAGAAAATCATGAAGATCAAAATGGAGAAGAATTAAGCATCTTTTTAATATAGGTTATAGGTAATACTTATAGAATAAAAGCATGATAATACTCTGCTAATAGGTATTGGTGACATTTATTTTGCTTTGATTTTGGTTCCAGTGTGTGTTTAAGTTTATTGCTCGAACAACTTATTCATGGCTTCACATTTGATGCAGTACTATTGAGATAATTAATATAGATTGATAATTGTGATGATTATTCAAAATTGGAGATCTTTGCACTAAAAGGCATATAAGCATTAATTTAAGAAGATTAGAACTCAATGTAAAATATGGAGATCATTGCACCAAAAGGCATATAAAAATATTTACAAACATAAATCGAAATTTTAAACGCTTTGTAGCAAAAGACAGAAAAAAATTGAACAGGCGACTACGGAGTTTCCTTTTCCCTTACTCTGCTCATTTTCATAAAAACTCTTTTTTATAATTTGAAACTTTAATCAATTGGCGCAAAAATCTTTAATCAGTAGGCGCAAAAATCCACTTGGACATTAAAAATAATGGAGAAATTAGAGTTGAAAATACTCTCCTCATATATATACATAAAAACACTCTCCTCATATATACATAAAAACTTCAAAACCTAATTTGAAACTTAAATCGTTTGCTGTCAAAACGCACCTGAGCATGAGCCGTATCTTAAATTAGATACTCTGCTCATACAATGGAGTATGGAGAAGACTTTCCCCTCAGTATGCTCATTTCCATAAAAACTCCGTTTCCGATTTTTTTACAATAATCGTTTGTCGCCTAGAGGAACTTGGACAAAAATTCAAAATGTTGGGAGTATATTTTCCCCTCCAAAACATAAATTCAATTTGAAAATACTCTTCTCATTTCAATCCCGTGCTCATTTACGAAAATTGAAACTTTAATAGTTTGGCGCCAAAAGGCACTTGGACAGAAATACAAAAAAATGGAGTAAATATTTTTTCCCTCCAGAACATGGCGTATATTTTCCCCTCGAAAACAGAAAATAAATTGGAAAATACTCTCCTCATATACATAAGATTTCCTTTTGCTAATCTGAAACTTTAATCGTTTTTTACTCCAAAAGGCACTTGGACAAAAATTATATTTGAAAATACTCCTCATATAGATAAAAGCTTGATTTCCTTAATTAAAAATTAAGGAAATTGGTGCCAAAAGGCACTTCAAAAATTCCAGTTTTTAAAAATATCCAAAATTGAATTTAGAGATCTGTTGGCGCCAAACAAAACTCCATCTTACATTTCAATACTAAGAGCCACCCATATATAAATAAAGAGGATGTCACTCCATTAAACTACACAAAGCTGTACACAAATTATCATTATGGATCCACCTTCATCTGAGCATAGTCAAAAGAAAAGAAAAGACATTGAAAGAGAAACCAATCAAGGTAATCATGATACCAATATTCATATCAAATTCGATATAATATCAATATGTTTTAGTTATCTATGAGTACTATCATGTTACTATGTTTGTTTAATATGACTTACACAGGTGCAAGAAACATACGCCGTTCTGCCACACCTATGGCAGACACAGCTAATCATAGACAGAGTAGCCATAATAAAAATAAAAATTCTGTCAACCCGAGAGGTAAAAGACTATATTATCTATGTAATTTGCATGAAAATTAATGTTTATATGAATTTAAAATAATGTATCACCATCATATGCCGTCTTCATACAAATAATTTACGAAAGATAGGTGCATATGACATTTGCTATTAAGTAACCATGTTCGTGGGTAATAATATAACCACCGAACAGATTTGTCATCAACATATCCAAATCAACAACTCGCATCCAACTTGGACACACACCTCAATAGTAGATCTAAAAGTACAAGTAAAGGAAAAGCTCTTATGTCTGGAAACGCTCAGGGTATTTACCAAAATCTAACTTCTATATTAATGTAGACAAAGAACTTTAACCTAAATCTCTATTAATTCGATTGTGTTTGTTTTTCCATATTCTATCATGTGCTTATGACGACATACACAGCTTCAGGAAACAGGCGCCACATTGTCACACCTCTAACAGACATAAGCAATCTCAATCTCAGAAGCAGTAATCAATTCCCTAATTATGGTAATACAAGAGGTGAAAGAATATAATTCATCTACGTCCTATAGAATTATCTTAAGATCATCATAGTGTTTACCTGAATATCATCATTTATGTTTTACCTTCCCATATTGTGTGCTTAGATATTATTTAAGTGACTAACAAAATTCATATGATGTGTTTGAGTAACCAATAAGCAGAGAAGTCACATCCACAATTTCCAACTCAACAAATTGTATCCAACATGAACTCACAGCGCAATGATAAGTCTAAGAGTAAAAACAAAGGAAAAGCTCTCATGACTGAAAACAATCAAGGTATTCGTGAATAATCTCACTTCTTTACTATTATGATCAAATACTTTCAACTACATTTTTGAATTACCGTATATTTAACATTCACTCTGTTATATACCCCATTTTACACGTAGAACATGTTGGACAATCAGTATTAGAGCTAAACAAATACAATGAGATGGAAAGACCAGACAGCTACGTTCCGCTTAATATTCCACTTACGGACCACAATCATGGTAATTATATACATCCTAACGTGAAATTCTGTTAAACTATGATTACAATTATATACATCCAACCTTTTTGAAAATATGTATTTACTGAGATTAGTCATGTTTATGTTTGCAAGCATGTTTTTTATGCTCAAATATATCAAGAAGGAAGAGAAAACTAATCCTTTCAAATAAGAGATCGACAAATGCAAGAGATTCACATCAATTACAGAGTTATCCTTTAACATGTCCATTTCACAGAAGTACTTACGATATAACGGGTCCCTTACATGTGGATTTTAACGGTAAGATCCACTTTTCGTTATAGTTAATAGTTAATGACTAATATGATTGTTTATGTCGATGACATTATTTACCATTCTTACTGGTGTGCTTAGGAGTATTCAATATTGATACACTAACACGCAAACTTAACGCGAACAATGCAAGAAAAAGGAGAAGTTATATCTTATCTGAAAAGAGATCTGGAAATCCCCGATCTGGTCTCGATGAACTTTCTACTTCATCCACGCCTTTGAGCTGCATTAGCACAGGTACAGTAAAAAAAATAAGTTCCCAAAATTGCATATTATGTTATTATCAAAATATCATATTAACGATTGTATCATTTATAATGCAGACGTATACAATTTGAGTAGCAAAATGCATTGCTCAGGAAACATAAACATGAACATGTTTGCAAACAGTACTCCAACATTCGCAAGTCATTCCGGTTAGACCTAACTTCTCTAAATATAATTCAGTTTTAGTTCTACAATTAATTTTTTTTTTGCATTGGAACCATTAACATATAATTATTTATGAAGTCAAACTACGTCAGAGTAAAAAAAAAAACTTAGTTGAGTAACTATAAAAATGATTATAACCGAGTCAGCTAACTACTCTAAATAATATATAGTTTCCTACCTCTTATAGGTTATAACACACAAAGTGTTATCAGTAATTTCAAGAAGCCAACAATGCAAAGCACAGAGGTTATTTAATCACTGATACGAAATCTTAGTTCGTCCTACGAAGAACAGGTGAACAGAACACACAACAATGATGCACAAGATACTGTCAACAATTTTGAGCAACCAACTTTACAAACCACAGATATCATTCCATCAACTATAGAAGATATATACGATGAGTCGTTGTACGACACGGACAACGATAATGATGGTACAGTCGACGAAGGTATTTAGCTTAATTTAAACTGTGAACAAATATACATTGAGTTTAACATTAAGTTATATTGCCAACTCTGCTTATTTCCATTCCCCTTCACAGCTCTACTCCAAGGTTATTGGGATATCGGAGACCCAGATTTTGAGTGTAAAAAGTGCTATGCACAAATGTGGTATGAAGAGAGAACACCCAAGAGTACCAAACCTAAACAACCTATGTTCTCAATGTGTTGTAGTGGTGGTAAGGTACAACTACCTTTATTGAAAAAACCACCTCAATTACTCCACGACCTACTAAGTTCTGTACATCCACAAAGCAATCATTTTTTTGAGAACATTAGACCATATAATTCAATGTTCTCCTTCACATCAATGTGTGGCAAAATCGATCATTCGGTAAACCGAGGTCGAGGTCGATACACTTTCAGGATGGGTGGTCAGAATGTTCACCTGATTGGTAGTTTGTTACCAACAAATGGGTCCCGTCCAAAATTTTGTCAACTATACATATATGATACTGAGGAAGAAGTCAACAATAGAAAGGACGCTGCAAGGTTAGCTAGATATTATTGAAATTTTAATTTTGCATAAGCCTATTATTGTAATTTTAATTGTATGAATTGTTTCATAAGCCTATTATTGTAATTTTAATTTTGCAGTTCAGGGGGTGATCCTCAAAGGTTTGATGACGAGCTAATCAATTCTCTAAAATCAATGATCGACGAAAAGAACACGTTGGCATTAAATTTCAGGATGGCTAGAGATAGAATTAGTTCGGGTGTTGCTGGTGACATAATGATGAAGCTCATTTCCAAGCGAACGACTGACGGTAGAACTTATAATCTCCCAACGGCTTCTGAGGTTGCAGCTCTTATTGTTGGAGATATTGAGAACACTATTGATAAGAGAGACATTATAATTGAGCGTCAAAGTGGCAGATTACAACGTATATCAGAACTGCATCCTAAGTACCTAGCGTTACAATATCCATTACTTTTTCCATATGGGAAAGATGGGTTTCGACTTGGTATCTCACATAGTGATGAGTCGATTGCCTCATCTAGCAAGTCAACTAAACCACATAATGACCTAACATTGCGTGAGTGGTTTGTATTTCGTCTACAAGATAGGCCAATTGATAAGGAGGCCCCAACCATATTGCTTTCCCGACGACTATTCCAGCAATTTTTAGTCGACGGTTATTTAATTGTTGAAGGGCAACGATTAGCATATTTTCGATTTAATCAGCCAAAACTTCGATCAGAGAATTATAATAACCTTGCTAACGCAGCAGCTAGAGGCGAAACAGAAGCTGGGAGTCGCATTATTCTTCCGTCCACATTTCTAGGATGTCGGGGGTACATGAGGAAAACGTATCAGGATACTATGTGTATCTGCAAGTGGTGTGGCTACCCTGACCTCTTTATTACTTTCACATGCAATCCAAAGTGGCCAGAAATAACTAGGTTTGTTAAAAAAAGAGGAATTAGGCCTGAGGATAGACTCGATATTCTATGTCGAGTTTTCAAGATCAAGCTAGATGAGCTTATGAAAGACTTGAAAGAGCAACACATATTTGGACGCACAAGGGGAGGTAATATGCCAAAAACTTTGTTTTATTACCAACTATTTGTAATTATGCATTATAGTAATATTATATTACGGAAACTTATTACTTTTTGCTCCATTCAATTTGCAGCCGTCTACACTATTGAATTCCAAAAACGAGGTCTACCTCACGCTCATATATTACTGTTTTTACACCGCGACGACAAGTTCCATCAAGCTGAGGAGGTTGACAAAATTATATGTGCTGAACTGTCGGATCCAAAGGATGATCCAGCTCTTTATAATGCAGTGTCGGAGTACATGATGCATGGTCCATGTGGGTTGGAATATCCTAATTCACCATGTAATGTTGGATCCATATGCTCTAAAAACTTTCCAAAGGACTTTTGTGAAAGAACAACTTCTGATCGTGATGGGTATCCTATCTATAGGAGGAGAGACATCGGTGTTTCAGTCGTGAAAAAGGGACACAAGCTTGACAATAGATATGTCGTCCCATACAATGCGAAGCTGCTTTTAAAGTACCGAGCCCACATCACCATGGAGTGGTGCAACCAATCAAATTCCATCAAGTACTTATTCAAATACATCAACAAGGGATATGATCGCGTCACAGTCCACACATCCTACCAGCGTCCAAATGAACAGAATCCTGGCGTAGTTGATGAAATTCAGCAGTATATGGATTGTCGTTATGTGTCGGCATGCGAGTCTGTATGGAGATTATATGGGTTCGAAATCCATTTTAGAACTCCACCCGTCCAACGACTGACGTTCCACCTGCCAGGTGAGCAACCGGTAGTATTCAATGATGACGACCCAATAGACGACGTCATCAACAGACCCAAGGTACAAAAGAGTCAGTTTCTTGAATGGATGAAGTGCAATGACAAATTAAAAGAAGCAAAGGATTTATTGTATAGTAAGTTCCCCACGAAGTTTGTGTGGAACAAAAATACTAAAAAGTGGACTCAAAGAGAGCGTGGGTTTTGTATTGGCAGAATACATCATATCTCTCCATCTTGCGGGGAACTTTATTATATGAGAATTCTTTTGAATTATGTCAAGGGACCTAAAACCTACGAGGACATACGGACTTTCAATGACTTTGTACATCCTACTTTTAAAGAAGCGTGCTACGCTCGAGGGCTTCTAGGTGATGATAAAGAATATGTTGAAGCAATAAAAGAAGCGAGTTACTGGGGTTCTGGGTTTTATCTGAGAAAGTTGTTTGTCATATTGTTGACGTCCAACAGTTTATCTAAACCCGAAACAGTGTGGGCTCAGACTTGGGATTTGCTTTCAGACGATATCCTCCACAGGCAACGAACATTATTACAAAATCGAGGTATTTATCCTTTTTTTTAACTAAATGATATAGTTTCTGCAAAGTGTTTATATGTAATAATATGTGATTATGATTGTCTATGTGATTTAATTTAATGCGTTTAAATAAATTACAAATTCACAGAACTGGAACAAACTCCTGAGGACCTGCAAAATTTTGCATTATGCGAGATTGAATCCTTATTACAGAGTAATGGTACCAGCCTGCGCAGATTTGAAAACATGCCATTCCCTGATTATGAAATGGCTGCATTACAAGGGAACAAGTTGATAATGGATGAGTTATCGTACGATAGAGAGGCCATGCGTGAAGAGCACATGAGACTTACCGCCTCTATGACCGAAGAACAGAGATCTGTTTATGAAGAAATAATGGATAGCATTCTAAATTGCCGGGGAGGTATTTTCTTTGTGTATGGTTACGGCGGGACAAGTAAGACTTTCATTTGGAAGACCTTATGTGCAGTACTAAGAAGCCAAGGAGAAATTGTTCTACCCGTAGCTTCAAGTGGAATTGCAGCGATTCTACTTCCTGGAGGAACGACTGCACATTCGAGATTTGGTATACCCATTAATATAACAGAGAATTCAATATGTTATAGGATTAAACCGGGTACCGATTTGGCGGAGCTCCTAATCAGGACAAAACTGATCATATGGGATGAAGCGCCTATGACTAATAGGCATTGTTTTGAGGCTCTTGATAGGAGTCTCCGTGATATTATGAGGAATTCATTACATGGAGACCCGGATAAACCCTTTGGTGGAAAAGTCGTCGTCTTCGGTGGTGATTTTCGTCAAGTACTACCTGTTGTCCAGAATGGCAGTAGGCAAGATGTCGTTGGCGCTTCAATTAGCTCTTCTCCTCTATGGAATGACTGCAAGGTATATATACGTATTTGATCCTCTACTGTTGTAACTAATTTATAATTTTTTATTTCTTGAATATTATGAACAATGTTTTTTTTCGCTATTCCGTAGGTACTTAAACTTACAAAAAACATGCGTCTACAAGTTGGATCATCCAATTCAATTGTTGACGAGATAAGGGAATTTTCAAAGTGGCTACTAAAGGTGGGCGATGGATTAGCCGGAGATCCTAATAATGATGGGGAAGTCAATCTAGAAATGCCTAGCGACGTCCTTATCAATGAAGCAACTAACCCTGTTGCATCAATTGTTGATAGTATATACCCATCACTGAAAGAAAATTTAGGTAATCCAAATTACTTGCAGGAAAGAGCAATTCTTTCACCTACTCATGAAATTGTGGAGTTGGTTAATGAGTATGTATTGTCTCAAATTGAAGACGTTGAAAGAGAATACCTTAGCTCAGACGAGATTAGCAAAGACGAGGTGAATATAGGTGTTCATGACCTTTATTCCACTGAATTTTTGAACACTATTAGGTGCTCCGGTCTTCCAAATCACGTCTTAAGGCTGAAAATAGGCGCTACAGTCATGCTCCTTCGAAACATCGACCAAAGGAACGGACTATGTAATGGTACTAGATTGGTAGTCACTCACCTAGGAGAACGTGTTATCGGAGCTACCGTCATATGTGGGAGCAGACAGGGCGACAAGGTATTGATCCCTCGGATAACATTGTCCCCTTCCGATAATACTAAGTTCCCAGTAAGGTTTGAGAGGAGACAATTCCCTTTGTCAGTTTGTTTTGCAATGACAATTAATAAGAGTCAAGGGCAGTCTCTATCTCATGTTGGTTTGTATCTGCAAGACCGGTGTTCAGCCACGGTCAACTATATGTAGCTCTCTCCCGAGTGACAAGTAAAAAGGGATTGGAAATCCTTATTACTGACAAAGACAGGGAGATTTCGCATTCTACAACCAACGTGGTTTATAAGGAGGTTTTTAATAATTTGTAAATTATGATATTTACCATAGTAAGAGCTTTACATTTTCAACTTTTTAATCAAGTAATGAGGATACATTTATAATTTTTAGTTTTTACATTTGGCACCGATCAATAAAATTTGTGTATTAATATTGTATATTGTTTATATGACTTCCTACATCATGTCTACCATAATTATTTCTACTTCAATCGGTTTAACGTAAGCTACTAGAACACATAGTAAAAAGAACAACCACCAAATGAAATACAAGAAAGAAATTCAAAATTTAACAATTAAATCGAACTGATATAAGAGGAACCAATTTACTATAAGAGGAACCAATTTACTGAAAGTAACAAAAAACCCAAAGTAATTATTTGCAAAAATTCCCAAAACCATGGACACTACAGGTTTTCGTGTAACGCGCTATTCTCTAATTTTTATAGTTCAACTACTCTATATAGATTCATTTTCGGAAAATACGAAGAATACCATGAGATGGGCGGAAAAGCCAGCGGGAAAGATTAACAGGTTAAAATAATCGAATTCTTTGAAAGTAATTATAACGACATTTAATAAGCCACACCAATTAAAAAAAATCAAGAATTATAAAATCAGTTAACTCTACTGGCATCACTCTGCTAATTATAATGCCAACAATAATAAAAATGCATCAGAATTATAATGCCATTCAGTAAGTTAAGTATACTTTTATCGGATGAAAAATACTAATATTAACAATGTTTTTATCAGAATTATAATGCCCTTTGTATTCATCCATCAGTTACAAATTATCACACAAGTTAAAGCACCACATGTACACATGAAAAATACATGCTTCATAAAGACGAAACATTATACTAACTCCAATCAAGAAATACGATTGTGCAAAGTAACATTAAGAACAATAAGTAGAGAGCGATGAAAAATACTTACACAGAGCAAGAAGTTGAACTTTTGAATTTTTTATTGCCAAGTCTCTACTTATTTATCTTCAATGCGTCCTTTGCTTGCCTGCAAGATAAATGCTTGATTATATGCAAAATTTCATCTTCGCTTTTTCCCATAATACAAAAAAAATAACAACCATACTTTTTACTCAAAAATCACACATTAAAAGATATGATTAATAATGATATATTTTTCTTACCAGGAATAACAATATCACCCAGTCCCAGCACGGAAAACGGTCGTTCAGCAACTCCTCTAGGGAACAAAAGCTGTAGACAAAATGAAATTAACAATACTGGCCTAACCGATTAACTCCATATTAAAAAACAAAGCTATTTTTGAAGGACCTAAAAAACTCATCTGAGCATCGATATGATGACTGATGTTAAAGGGGCAGCTGCTGATATCCAGAAGAGCTTAGGTTTCTTCAAGCTCTAACAAATTAGACATATTAACACAACATAAGAGGAAACATTAGATCAATAATGTAATACAGACATGGAAAAACACAATTTAATTCAAGAGGCTTACAATTTTTCTTGCTGATAGCATAATCACCAGAAAACTGATCCCTATGATAATTGCTTGCCATGACCACTACAAAAAAAAATGAAGTTTGTTCATCTGTATACATCCTTAAGTTGCTAATAAGTATTCCATATTTCATTACCTCATTCTTGTGGCTAAAAACAGATTTTAGGACGGGAACAATCTGCATTTTGTTGGTGAAATGAATAATACCAAGCAAATCTTTAAGCTGTTGGAGAAAAAAGATGATTGCTGCCCCGGCTGTGAACCTTCGATAAGAAATCTATTATGAAACCCAACCTACATTCATGTGATTCCGCCATGGATTATGAAAAAAGGTTCACCAGTCCACTTTAAAAACATTAATGAACCAATTAGAAAGCTTATAGTTACATAATCATTTGTAATAGCATTAGAGAGGTACCTGAAAAAGCCCAAAGAGGCCTGAAATAAGCAGAGAGAAAAGGTTATGAAGAAAAGCTTCACCAAAATGGGACTTTGAGTTGTAAACAATTAAAATTAAGAAAAGGTTACGAAGAAAAGGTTTATAATTAAAATTAAAAAACAATTATGCATGTTTGGCGAGAATGGGGGAGAGATGCTCACCAATTCAACTGATACACAGAATGGGGGAGAGATGCTCACCAACAGAATGGCACCAGTTTTGAAAGAGCCGAGAGAAAGCATTCAATAATGGAGGTAAGGATGAGATCTGGTCGTCACGCATGCCGATTGAACCTCTTCGATGGTTTATAAATCAAAAGGCATTATGCATGTTTGGCGAGAGAGAGGGAGATGACCATTAATGGCCGGCGGAGGAAGAGCAATCGGTGCGATGGAGATGATCATTAATCGCCGATTTAAACTCTGAATCGGTGGGGAGACGAATCAGTGGGAGATGAGATGACAGATTTGAGGTAGAAGGAAGAGGGTAGGTGAGGAGCAGATGAAAGGACTCGGTGGGGAAGATGATAGAGTGGAAGTGGATTTTTTTTAGGTAGAAATGTAGAATGAAGAGGGTAGGTGACGAGCAGTGGAGTTATCTGGATGCGATTTATTTTTGTTGTCTATTTGTTATTCGAAATAGTTGGGTTTGGGTATATTGAAGGAGACGGAATGATCCAGTCCAAACTTCCCTTCACAAATTTGAATGGGTTTATTGGGTATATTGGGTTTGGGTCATTAAAATTTGGAGGGAAGGGTTAGTCATTTAAGATGGATTAGGTAATGTTAATTGGGCTAGGATTAGTTTAGGGTGTATTTTGTGGGTAAAATTAAGTGGGCCATTTAGTGGCCTTATTTGTAAATAAAATGTTGTTATAAGGATAATATGGTCATTTTACTTTCTTTTTATAGTAAGTGGTAGAGTGGAGTTGAATGGAGGAAGTAATTAATTAGTAAAGTTTAAAATTGAATATTTTACGGTGAAACGATGTTAAAATATGAGACGGTTTTTTAAAATAAAATGATATTAATATGACTAACTGTTAATATGTTAAGTCAAACAATCTTAAATAAAAAGATAATCATTAATTATGAAAATGTGAATATGTTTTTTTAATTTTAATTATAAACCTTCTCGCGGTTCAAACCGTCAAACTATACGCTTTTTGAATAGTTGTTTTCCCGATTTCACGTGTTATTTGTTTTTCCAAGAATTTGTACTCTATATGACTAATACAAGGATAGACAAATTACTTTGTTAATTTATATTACATTTGTCCCAATCATTTATTTACGTTTTTAGACTCTTTATCATTTAATGCAAGTTATATGGCATACAAATTGTATACTTAACTATTCTATTTTGTTTCATTTTATATTTATAATAACGATGTTATCAATTATAATCCATTTTTGAGTGTTAACAAATATTAGCCGTATTTATCTCAACTTATTATAAAACAGGCCGTGAAGTTCACGGGTTTAAAACTAGTATACACTTTATTCCTACATCTTTGGTCATCATTCTTGCCTCCTCTTCATACTAGTCCATCTAATATCATCAATAAGCTTCCAAATATGCACGAAAGACGGGAATTTCCGCCTTATTATCTCCTTTTCTACAAAACATATGAAATGCGATAGAAAAGCAAATAGGAAGGTTTTGACGGATAAAATGGCCATAGAATGTTATAATAGTATGCAAAATAGGCTCAATTAGGGGACTAAATGTGCATAAATAATGGTCACATCAAAATATTATATTTAATTCCCGATTTTCCAAAACCCGTGTCAAAACCCAAATAAACCCGTACACCCATACCTAACAAACACTCGAAAAACACCCATCATAAACACACTCAATATTAAAAGCAAAACTCGTGTTCAACACAACCCCTTTTAGCCACCCCCACACACACGACAGCCACCACCATATACACCATAAGCCACATCTAGCCACCCTCCTCGACATCCTCCATACGCAGCCTCACATAACCCCAATCGAGCAGCCCTAACACGATTAACACCCGACACTAAAACCCATGTTAAACATAAAATCGAAAACCCGACATCACTTAACAAAAACCCAACCAACCCGTGTAAACAACCCAACCCGACACCAACCAAAGCCTGCCTCCGTCACCACCGAGAGCCACCACTACCAGCCACCTTGCACCGGTCCTTTCACCAAACCCAACCTCCATAAATGGTCCCTAAACCCGTGCCCTACAACACCACTACAAGCATTATTACCAATTATCGAAAACCCGACCTATACAAACTCCCCATTCAAGCTATCACCTGCGACCACCACCACCACCACTACAGTCACCATCATACCCCACCGTAGCCAGCACCACCAGCAACCCTTAACCACCGACCAACACACCCCCACAACCCTCAACACTCACGCCACAACTACCCCTATGTTGAACCATATAGCTTATATGTTTATGTTTTGATGATGTCAAGGTGTTTTATGTTTTATATACTCGTTGCGTGTAATCGTTTGTCAAAGTGTTTTAGATTCAACTTCTTACAAACGAACAACACAGAAGATTGTGATAATTGTATGAAAAGTTCGAGCCTCTATTCAAGATCAAGCGATATAAAGATTTATTCAAGATTTATGTGGAGACGGAGTCTGTCTAAAGATTAATCAAGCTTGGATGATGATGTAGTCTATACTCGAACATCTCCTTGAAGATTAGAATAGTATAGGTGATTATCTCGTAACGGTAATCAAGAATGAGTTTATTGGATTAGTAAAGTTATAGCTTTGCAGCTATAACATTACTAGTAAAAGAGCTCAATGTTATAGCTCTCCTACTATAACATTGAAATGCTGAGTTTTTATACACGACTTATATAGTTTCGAAAATTGTTTTGAAAATTGTTTAAAGTTTATTTTAAATGTTTTAATAAAAGTATTTATATAATAAAGCCCGGTTTAGTGCGGAGGTTGGTTTTATGTTGGACGTTGACTAGTAGCTATTTTGGACCAACTTATGAGTTGGACCATGCTACTAATTAGGGTTTCAACATAGCTTCTCCTAAAACCTAAATTTTAACCTATAAGACTAGGGTTTGCACGAGTCACGAGGCATATGAGCCGTGACATCTCGTGTTACCTAGGGTATATTTGGTAAAGATTTTATTCTATAATAATATCTTTACATATCTTATATATCTTACTTAATATATTTGTTTATGATAAAAGATATTCTTGTTTTAGGAAATCTGATCATATCTTGGAATTTATAGTAAAGATAATATTTGAATAGATTATATTCTATCTCTTGGAATATTCTTTATTATCTTTTAAGGCTTTTAGGAAAGAGATAATAAGAAGATGTGATTTGTTTACATATCTTATTATTTCGGCTATTAGGGTTTGTGCAAAACGGTGTTGCCTACTCCTTCCTTCCTATAAATACTTTGCTATTTACAACATCTAAAGTAGAGACCTTAAGCATAAAAATTGATTTTAATTTTACAAAGCAAACCGTGTGTTTTCAAGCAGAAAAACCGATTTGTTGTTTTGAAAGGTCGTGTGTTTTAAAGCTCGCATACTTGTTCTTATTTTTATCGTTATAAGATAATAGTGCTTAGTTGATTTCTTACTCGTTCATTAACGTGAACCTTTGTTAGAATCATTAGTGCTTTCTTATTAACGTAAGTTAGTCACTCGAGTATTTAACGGTACTCATTGAGTTACAGCTAGAGTTAGTTGTACGAGTTGGGTTAGTAAATTTGTAATCCGTAGAAAGGTACTAAAGTTATTAATCGAGAATAGTGGACGTAGGTTTCGACTTGTGAAACTGAACCACTTCAAAAACCGTGTGTCTCCTCGTTCTTTCATTCTTTCGTTTATTTCGTTTACTTTCATTAGTTGATTAGTTAAAGTTTAATAAATAAACTTTAAATAATCAATTACATTCATACAATCGAAAAAGCTTTCAAAAGTTTTAAATCCTCAATTCACCCCCCCCCCTCTTGAGTATTTCGGATCGATAGACTCTTCAATTGGTATCAGAGCCTCGTGCTCTTGATTGCCTAACCGCAAAGAGGATGATCTATCTTGTTTTTCATTTATCTTATCGTTTTATATTCCGCTGCCTATCACGTGATAAATGGATTCCAAATATCTCAAGTGTCCCGTATTTGATGGGAAGAACTATGGATTGTGGAAAAACATGATGACTCACTATGTGAAAAGTCACGATTGGGAGTGCTGGAGGATTATCCAAAACGGACCGCACAAAATTCTTGTGGCATCCGAGGAAGGCACTACCTATGAAAAGAAAGAAGAGGACTATGTCGAGGCCGACTATAAGAAGGCCGAAAAGAACTCCAAAGCAATAAGTCTCCTGCAAAACGGAATGACTTCTACAGAGTTTGATCGGTTTTCTTCATGTTCCACGGCCAAGGAGATATGGGATGGGCTTTAACTAGCTTATGAAGGTACTTCCATTGTTAGGAAGCACCGAATAGATTTGCTTATGCAAAAATACGAGCTATTCATTATGGAGCCTAATGAGTCCTTAGATAGTATGTCCGCAAGATTTTCAAGCATCATAAACGAATTGAAAAACCTAGGTAGGAAATTCAGTACTGAGGACATTGCTAGGAAGGTTCTTAGGAGCCTGACTAAGAAGTGGCGTGCTAACGTCACGACAATGGAGGAATCACGAGATCTTGAAAACCTATCCTATCAAGAACTCATCGGTGCTCTTATGGCCCATGAAATTACTCTTAATAAGGATGACGCTGAACCAAGCCGTAATAAGAGTATGGCCTTAAAGAGCGAAGAAGTTGACTCTGAACTAGTGGATGAAACTGTTCTGTTTGCACGCCGTTTCAAAAATAAAATATTTCGAAACAAACAAACAAAATCATCCTATAATAACAACAACAAGTCATCCAACAAAAAGGTCACAGAATCAAAGTCATCTTTCACAAATAGAGGTTGCTTCAAGTGTGGAGAATCTGGTCATATGATCCAGGATTGTCCAACTTGGGAGAAGATAAAGGGCAAGACAAAACGTGATAAGACAAAGAGAGAATTCAAACAAGTTATGATGGCGTCGTGTTGGGGAGACCTTGACTCAGAAGATGACGAGGAATCTGAAGACGACGAAGTGGTCAACCTTTGTCTCAGCAGTTTTAGTCTTGACCTAATCTCCGACAGCGATGATGAAAGCACAAATTCTCACTCAAACTATTGCTTTCTCGGAGAATCAGACGAAGATGACGATGAAGAGGTAAGTTATCTTGAGCTTAAAAAACGCGTTAAGAAATTATCTAAAAGTGCCTTAATTTAATTCTTTGAACAATCTCTTGATAAGTGTCACGAATAGGACCTAGAATTGAAAGATCTGAAAGAACAGATTCTCGAAATCGCAGAAGAGAATCATACTCTCAAGGCCAAAGCTAAGAAGTTGAAATCTAAGGTTATAGCGGAGAAAGCAACAACGTTAGATTCTACTATGGCTGAAAAGAAGGAATTAGAGTCCAAAGTTATAGCTAATGAAGCTATAACTTCAGACCTAAAGCTTAACATCAAGCACCTTCAAGCCAAAGTTATAGCTAATGAAGCTATAACTTTAGAACTTAGAAAAGCCAGAGAACTTTTGGAAACTAAGGTCACATCTGATGAAGCAGTGATCTTAGACCAAAAGAAAGAGATAAATTCTCTTTTAAAGCAATTAAAGGAATCTAAGACCGATATGATCAATATTAAGAAACAACACACCGATGTTGTGTTCATTCTTAACAAACGATTCCAAGACTTTCGTGATAACTTTAAAAAGCCCAATGATGTAGATCACACAAAATGTCAAGAGGAAATTAAAACCCTAAAAGACCTACTTCTACACGCCAGGAAGGTCCATGATAAGTGTGAAGGTAGCACAAAAGTCCTAAACTTCCTAACCGAACAATCTGACAATAACATGAAGATGGGTTTAGGACATGAGTGCTACAGCCGTAGAGATCACTCTAAATGAAAATCAACACCTTCGGATTTTGACTTCATAAAAAGGAAGTATGCTGAACTTCCTGAATACCTGATTTGCAATTACTGTGGTCATACGGGTCACATTCAAATCAATTGTGTCAAAAAGGCTCATGATATGCGAAAAAATGCCGACCATGCTAAAACTGTCGTTGACACGGTTGATGAGAATGATGAAACCCCCATTAAAGAACCTAACGAAGAAATGAACAATAAATTTCGTTGGTTCTATGACATGGCCTTCGACTACAGCAAGAAACCTAGCACCTCACAAAACCCTTGTCGATCTCAACCTAGTAAACCTATTCACAAGGGAAACAGTCATGAAAGACCTAGAGAAATTCCTAGAACAAGAAAAGACCCTAACCCAAAAACTCCTCCCAAGAAAAATAAACCCAGGGTTAGAAAAACGGTTATTAGACAAGTGTGGATTCGAAAGGATTTAGTATATAGAGTAACTAATCATAAGGGACCCATCTTAGCTTGGGTACCTAAAAATTGTATCTAATCCTTTCTGCATGAAGAAGTGAAAGAAAACAACCAATGGTATCTTGACAGTGGATGTTCAAGACACATGACCGGAGATAAGAATTTATTTCTTTCACTCAAGCCGTTCAATGGAGGAAAAGTGACGTTCGGGGACAACAAAAAGGGAAAAGTCATTAGCGTTGGCAAAATCGGAATTTCTAAGTCTCACGCAATCAGTGATGTTTATCTCGTGGATGGTCTAAAACATAACTTGCTAATCATATCTCAACTATGCGACAAAGGTAACAAAGTAGTTTTTCATACTGATAGTTGTCGCATTATTATTGAAGGAACTAGCAATGTTATTCTTGAAGGCCACAGGAAAAGAAATGTTTATATGGTAGATTTAAATGCTGTGCTTACTAACTCTTTTCATGTATGAAAGTTACACTTGATGATCCTTGTCTATGGCATAAACGATTTGGTCACATTAGCTCACTAACCTTGAACAAACTCAAGAAGTGGGACTTGGTTGAAGGGTTACCTAAGATCAAGTTCGACCAAGAAAGGATGTGTGACACGTGTGCTAGGTGCAAACAAGTAAGATCATCGTTCAAACCAAAAAGAGTAGTAAGCACAAATCAAGCCTTGGAATTAGTACACATGGATTTATGTGGACCAATGAAGGTAAGGAGTAGAGGAGGATCCAGGTACGTCTTTGTTCTTGTAGACGATTACTCAAGGTATGTATGGCCTATCTTCCTTCATTCAAAAGACGAAACGTTTGATGAGTTTGATTGTCTTATGAAACGTGTTCAAAAAAAATATAAGACTAATCTTGTATCTATTCGTACGGATCATGGCACCGAGTTTGACAATCAAGTTTTCATAGAATATTGTAGAGTTAATGGTGTAGGGCATAACTTCTCTGCACCAAGAACTCCTCAACAGAACGGTGTCGTTGAAAGTATGAATAGAACTTTGGAAGATATGGATCGTACAATGCTCTTGTGTAGTGGTTTACCTCGTAAATTTGGGCTGAAGCCATTAGTACTTCTTGCTACATCCATAATCGTGCTCTGATCCGACCTATTCTTAAGAAAACCCCCTACGAACTCCTTAGAGG
The DNA here is from genome assembly GCF_048544455.1 of Silene latifolia. Classification (NCBI taxonomy): domain Eukaryota; kingdom Viridiplantae; phylum Streptophyta; class Magnoliopsida; order Caryophyllales; family Caryophyllaceae; genus Silene; species Silene latifolia. Next base: position 138,117,891 of record NC_133527.1, on the reverse strand, counting down.
TCGACAACCTAATATCTCACATCTTCGTTGCTTTGGGAGCAAGTGCTTTGTTCATAATAACGGTAAAAACCGTTTAAGTAAGTTCGACCCTAGGAGTGATGAGGCGATTTTCATAGGATACTCAGATCATAGCAAGGCTTACAAAGTTTTCAATAAGAGAACTCTATGTATTGAAGAATGTGTCCACGTTATTTTTGATGAAGATAACGCGTTTGATAAGCCTTTACAGGATGAGGAAGAAGACTTGGATGAACCCGACTTTCGTCTTTCAAGAGACGATCCCCCGGAATTGGAATTGGAGGACAATGAGATTGAGGGAATAAGTGATGAACTTAATCGTTCCTCAAAAGATGAAAAGGAGAAAGCCAAAGTTATAGTTGATGATACTATAACATTGACTCAAAATAAGGACTCCCAAACCAATGTTATAGGTGTTGTTACTATAACATTGAATCCAAATCAAGGTGTAGAATCCGAGGTTATGATCAGTTCTAATACAACACCCGAATTGGATTCAGGGGGAACTTCCTCCAATTCCGATCCAAATGAAGTTGGGACAAGCTCAAATAACGATGAAGAACCAAGTACATCAACAAAATGGAAATACAAGAGCTCACACCCCATGGACAATATTCTAGGGAATATTAAGAAGGGTGTTCAGACAAGAAGTTCCTTGAACAACTTCTGCTCTTTCTACTCTTTCCTATCCATCGAACCAAAGAATATCAATAAAGCTCTTGCTGAATTTGATTGGATTATAGCTATGCAAGAAGAGCTACAACAATTCGAGAGAAACAAGGTTTGGCATTTAGTTCCTAGACCAAAAGATTGTTCAGTTATTGGAACAAGGTGGGTCTTTAGGAACAAACTAGATGATGCCGGAGTCATTGTCAGAAAGAAAGCAAGATTGGTGGTCTAGGGTTATAATCAACAAGAAGGAATAAATTATGACGAGACTTTCGCACCTGTAGCTCGTCTTGAAGCTATTAGACTTCTAATAGCCTTCGCTGCACACAAAGGGATGAAGCTCTTCCAGATGGACGTAAAGACAACATTCTTAAATGGATATTTACAAGAAGAAGTCTTCGTTGAACAACCTCCCGGTTTTAAGAATATAAAGTTTGAGGATCACGTTTTCAAATTAGATAAAGCCCTATACGGATTGAAGCAAGCACCTAGGGCATGGTACGATACATTATCTAAGTTTCTACTTGACAATGGATTTAGTAGAGGATCCGTCGACAAAACCCTATTTCTAAAAACTGAGGGTTCTGACCTTTTGGTTGTTCAAATTTACGTCGATGACATTATCTTTGGATCGACCAACCGAAGCCTATGCAAATATTTTTCTGAGTTGATGACTTCCGAGTTCGAGATGAGTATGATGGGAGAATTAAAATTCTTCCTAGGTCTGCAAATACAACAAACTGAAGAAGGCATTAAAATCCATCAACAGAAATATATTAAAGAATTAATTCGGAAATTCGGGATGGAAAACTCTCATGCAATGCCTACTCCAATGGTCGAGAACAAGAAATTGACATTGGATGAAGACGGTAAATCAGTTGATGAAACTACTTACCGTGGGATGATTGGGTCACTGTTATATTTGACCGCAAGTAGACCTGATATAATGTTTAGCGT